>NW_017307815.1:231668-233660 GCF_000935625.1 Nanorana parkeri
GTTTCACAAGGGTTGAGCAGGTGGCTTTTTGGTTCCTTTTACCTACCTACAATAGTAGTACTTTTAGTTAATTATTATTATTCAGGTTTTTTATCGTGCCAACGGTCTGTACATTACAGTTACATTACAAGTCAAGACAAAATGGTAAGGAGGGCCCTGCCCATGACGCTTTACAATCTAAAAGGGAGAGGCAAGTGATACATGAGGTTGTAGCTGTGTGGGGTGAATTGTTTGAGAAAGTGATAGTTCAATGATTAGTTTGAGGCAGGATAGGCTTCTCTAAGGAGAGATAAGTCTTTAGGGATCACCTAAAGGCAGACAGAGTAGGAAATAGATGGGCAGCCTGGGGCAGGGAGTTCCAAAGGTTGGGAGAGACTCTAAAGAAGTCCTGGAGGTGAGCATGGGAGGAGTTGATGAGGGAGCTAGAGAGCAGGAGGTCTTGGCAGGAGCAGAGGGGATGGTTAGGGTGAAACATTGAAATGAGGTTGAAGATATAGCTGGGGCAGAGCTGTGTATGGCTTTGTAAGTTGTTGTTAATATTTTGAATTTTATAACCTGTCTAGCCATATATTTAAAAAAAAAAAAACACTGCTAAGGAAAATAATTGGTCATAGGCTATTCTACCAAAAAGAATCCTTAGTTCCACATATGAAGTTCTCCTAGTACTCATCATCATAAATTAAAATAACATTTTTGAATGTGGTTAAAAACTAACTGACATCAATATTGGACCTGAATTGGATCTGAATTCATGCAGATCAGTTTACACATCTCATTATAAATAGTTCATGATAGTATATTGACATTATAGTCATAACAGCACTTCTAAATGATGTTGTATTTTACTTATTTTCATGTGAAAATGCTCTATAGGGCCTCACAAATGTCCTCATACTCACAAATGCTTTTTTTTTGCCTCCCACCAACCTGCATTATGTTCAATACTTTTAACATGTAATACAACCTTATATGAGCAACTTACAGCAGCACTTCTCAACTCTTGTCTTCAAAGATCCTTGTGAGTCGATCTTTTTAGTTCTCTTCACACATTCCTAGGAGAAATTATTAACAAATGTATTTTATTTACTATTAACAATACAGTGTATGAACTATGTTACTCAAATGTTATAGACAGGTTAAGATAGTTGAGATAGTTTGTAGCATATGTAGGTCATAGCTAGGCAGCATTAACTTTGTAAGGTATATAGATCCATTGAATACCCTAATTCATGTAAATGCTGAAAAAGGAACAAGGTTGTAAGTACAATATAACTTAAATTCTGACATTTAGGAACCTAGGTTAGAATTGTCAAAAGTCTAGTGACCATTTACCATTACAAATTAAAAGAGTTGCATTTAGACATTATTAAGTGCAAATTAGTTGTTATAAAGCAAGACATGCATACAAGACTTACATACTGGTAAAACAGAGTAGATTACCTGCAAACTAGGTCAATTATTAAAGGACAACACAAATTGAAACTGTAAATGGAAGAAGAAACACTGCAATTATTCTTGCTAGTTGAGCTGTTTTAGCTATATTTTATAAGGAAATTAAAGTCTTAAACATGCACATGGAGATTCCAGCCCAGCACTCCAGGGATACAAGCTGGTAGCTGGTAAGTGTGACCGGTGTTCAAAAATAAGAGGCTCAAAAACAGCTTCACTGCATAAGGAGTGGGGCAGCTAACTTTGGCCTCCTTACTCACTCACAATATTATTGCAGGCTGTAATTGTGCATGGGTAAAGGGTACAAGGAGCAGAGACAGGAGATTTGCATTGATATCCATCATAGCTGTAGATCTACTGTACAGTAGTGGCTGTACCAGAAGGGCAGAACTAAAAGCAGATTTTTGTATGCTGATTCTTGAGAAAAAGAAAAAACTTACTATAAGGTATAGAGCTAAGAACCTAAACACACAATCAAAGTTAATATGGTATCTGAAGTTCAGCTTCAAGACACAGTTATTTTTGCTTTGCTTATATATATAT
>NW_017307815.1:233814-255259 GCF_000935625.1 Nanorana parkeri
TATATTTATTTTTTTATTATTTATGATTTATTCATTTACGATATTGTATTGAACCACAATGAATATGTGTGCACATCATTAAAGGGTCATCTCTAAAAAGTATAGTACGTTCTTATTACAGTAGTTATAGGTGTCCAAAAGGCCCTTGTTCTAGTCCAGTACACATACACAGTTTTACAAAGAACAGTAAAAAAAATAGTTTAAGAAGTAGAAAACAAAATGGCAAACAATTGGGCAGAGCTAGCAGTGACAGCTAGCTCCGCAGAAATGTTTTCTATTTGCAGGGTGGTTCTGCTGCAGTCAAAAAAACACCATAGGAATGCATAGCTAGATTCCTATTGGCTATTTCACTTTGCAATAGCGAATACCAAACCAGCTATTGCATCCCGCCCTCTGCTGTTGTCAATCAGCAGAGGGGGACCTGATGTAGAACTGCAGGTCCCCCTCTGATGACTGACAGCAGCAGTGGACGGGTGCCACAGCTAGTTTGCTATTGCAAAGTTAAATATCCAATAGGAATCTAGCTAAGCATTCCTATGGTGTTGGTTTTTTTTCTGACTGAGGGCGGCCCCATGTCAGAAAAAAATAAAATAAAAACAGATTGCAAGAAAAGGTTTACTATGCTCGATCGAGCAGAGTAAACCTTTCTAAGAGAAAGTGTTTCTCTCCTGGGCAGCCGGGAGCCGTATTAGACTCCCAGACCGTCCGGGAGAGTAACCAGGGACAGATGGCGTCCCTGGTTACTAGATAACCAGGGACGCCATCTGTCATTTCACACTTAGAACCCGGAGAGGCCGATGTGATATCAGTGGCCGGAGCCAGCCGTGAGATGATCTGATGGCTGACTCTGCCCAGCTGTCAGAAGCAGGCTGTCGGCTGACCATTCGGCCAGCTTCGGCTTTCACCTCGGCTCAGTTGAGCCGAGGCATATGCCTTCGGCTCAACTGAGCCGCTCGGCCAACTTCGGGAGCTGTACGGGCTACAGTGAATAGCCTGTACAGCAGCCCTTCGGTTCTACTGAACCGAAGGGGTCCTGGGGCCGAAGCTTGCCGAAGGATCAACCAAAGCTACGTCTAGATCCTTCGGCAGCTTAGTGAATAGACCCCTTACTGTTTACTAGAACATCAGAAGGGCTGGCTCTCTCATAGCTGTCAGTGCTGGATAAAATCCCACAATATTTTCTATCCATGGATTTGACAATAAGATGTGCCAATAATCATGTAAAATGTATTTAATTTGTGCATTAAAGGGGTTAACATTTCTATATTTTCTTCCTGTTGTTCTACTAGTCTTTTTTTTCAACAATTCACCTTGTTCTGTGACACTTGCTTTTCTAGTCCCCTGGCATATTTTTCTTTTGAATTCTCTGTCTTTTTAAATCTCTCTGACACAACTTGGGATTCCTTCACAAACTTTTCCACTTTGGAGCATTTCCTTTGGGGAAGTAAAAATTGTCTGCATTCTTCTGCTTCTAACAACTTACTACCTTCCCTAGAAAAATCCAAATCCTTGAATTTTATACAGTCCCAACTCCAATATGCTAGACATCA
Source organism: Nanorana parkeri (assembly GCF_000935625.1). Taxonomy (NCBI): domain Eukaryota; kingdom Metazoa; phylum Chordata; class Amphibia; order Anura; family Dicroglossidae; genus Nanorana; species Nanorana parkeri. The sequence goes on from NW_017307815.1 coordinate 235,365, forward strand.
GTCCACCCACCCTGACACAATAGGGCATCATAGTGGGCTAATTGGGTCCTATGGAATAATAGAGAAGGTTGGTATGTTTGCTTGCACATGATTGGAATGGAAGTCAAAAGAGCTTCACCTCATTCACTGAGAGTTGACAGCTGAGAGAAGATTCCCTTGCAAAGTAAACAGCCTATTAGGCTTTAGTAGATCAACCCTTTAATGCATACAGTGACTTTGCCTTACTTTTTGAAACAGGAGATTAAAAAGAGATTAGCAAAGTGTGGTAAACTTAGATAGAGGTAAGGATCATCCAGAATTTGAAAAACAAAATAGTACCCTACAAAAGGATGTTCAAAAACAACATGAACAAATAAGTATAATGAAGAAATATAAACTTCAGATAAATATTAAAGACTTTGAGAAGGAAGGCATCTTTAATTTTTATAAACCTTATTGGTCATCTGCATCAAGTAAGTCTATTAGTGATGTAGAAAACAAGCAAGATAAGAAAGTTCAGGATATATTGAAGACATTGTCATGGAGTAATTCAGTGACTTTAGGCTAGAAATTAGGTTAATGTTCTCCACCATGCAGGAGTCACATAGAACTTTGCATATTCAAGGACCAGGCAAACTTAATGGTCATATATGGCCTGATCGCTCATGTAAACCTCTGCCTGCTGTGAGTGGGAAATCATTTATTTATTTGTGGTATTACTACTTTCATTAAATGCAACTTTCTGCTGTGTGGGCCACAAGCATAGTTGGTTGCTAGGATGCAAGCAGGGTGCACAGCGTTAATTGTTGCTAGAATGCAGGTGGTCATTAGCAATAAACTTCCTAGCAACCACTACGCTGCTGCCTGTTTTATCATTTGAAATACGCTGGCGAGCATCCTCAGTGACATTGTTGACCAAATATGGTACATACCATATTTGGTTAATGATGTCAGGACTCACAAACTAAAAATACTGTTTGAGGACTGCAACATATTTGAGCACAATAGTGTCCCCTGAAAAATTACCTCCAATATACAAAAATAACAAATCACAATCTCCTCCACCGGGATGCACTATGAGAAAACTGCAAGAACAGTTCAAGAATGGTTTGAGGAACACAACAAAAAGTTTGACTTTTTGACTTGACCTCAATTCTCCAGACCTCGATCTAATTGAGCATCTGTGGGATGTGCTGGAAAATTAAATCCGTGGAGGCCCCACCTTGAAACTTATAGGACCTAAAGGATCTGCTACTGACAGCTTGGTGTCATATACCGTACAGGTCTATTTACTAAAGGGTGAAGAGTTTGGAGAAGGCAGGAGAAGTTAACAATCTAGGACAACATAGCTGAACTGGAAAGTGAGCTGAATTGGAGATTTTTTCCAAATCAGCTATTTTGGCCTAGATTGTTCACTTCTCCTGCCTTCTCCAAACTCTTCACCCTTTTGTGAATAGTCCTGTTAGTATATCTTTAGAGGTCTAGTGGAGTCCATGCTTCGATGGGCCAGGGCTGTTTCGGTGGCAAAAGTGGGACCTACTCAATATTAGGTGGGTGGTTATAATGTTATGACTGATCAGCGTATATATGTTGCACATGCTGTCCTGTGGTTCAGCGATATGGATGAAGTGCTTGTCAGTATTAGGATTTGGGCTGTCCCTTTAAGACCCATCAAAACTCACCTGAGACAGCCTTTGCCTGGGAAACAGTCGTGATTGGCCAGCTCACCTTTAAATCACCTGTGTCAGCACAGAACTAAACATGTGCGATTTGTTTCAGAAAAATTTGTTTTTCAGATGAATTTTCGTTATTCGGAGATTCGGATGCCGAATTTCCCAATAACAGAAATGAATGTAAACAAATCCAACTTTCCGAAAACGAAATTTCAGATGAAATTCATTAGCGGTAGTCTGTACGCATTTCCGTTTGTGGACGAATTTTCGTTGCAGCAAAGTGACATTAAAAAAAAAATCAAAAAAATGTATGTCACTTTGCTGCAACAAAATAAATGAAACGAATATGAAAAGAAACAAACATTCATACAGACTACCGCTAACAAAGTTCGTCCGAATCCCGAAACAAAATAATGCAAAATCCGTATCAAAACGAAATGAAATTAACCTTCCTGGCGGTATTCCAGAGTGTGGCTCAGGGTTAATTTTCATTACCGAGAGCGGTAACCCTGAGCCACACTCAGGATTGCGCAAAAGTGTCACTTACCTTGTCCCTGCGAGCCTGCGGTGTCCTCTGCTGTGTTCGCCCGGCCGATGCATTTGGCTTTCAGTTTCGTTTTCGGGCGTCACAGCCAAGGGCGGGGCCGGCAGGAAATTCAAAAGTGAAAACATGACATTTACACAGAATACACACAATACAATGTAATCTGCTATAATTACAACGCCAGGGAGGTTAAACATTTTTTTTGCCAGTGCTCATGTCTACACATAACCAGTGCTCATTATAGTGTTGTTACCTTGTGTGCTCCTGTTTGACACAGCTGATATCTGCTCTGTATATATCATGTATGACCTGACTAGTTTTGACCCTGCTTTGCTCACTTTTGATTTAGTACTGATTGGAATCTGATCTACCTGTGTATGGCCTGGCTTATTCTGACTTTGCTCTCCCTCACTGCGGATTCGGTACTGTTTGGACTCTGATTTAAACATGTATGACCCAGCTGGTCTACACATTTACACAACTTGTCTAGACAAGGCTTGTGCCCAGTGGCGTAACTAGAACCTTCAGGGCCCCGGTGCAAGAAACCATGAAGGGCCCCCCCCCTAAAAGCTTGAAGAATTTGTAAAAGAACTGAATAGGAATAAAAGCAACATTGCATTAAAATCGAGACCTTATTAAGTTCCTGGATTTTGAATTTTTGAGGTAAAGCTGTAAGTTGTTAACTAAAAATGTTGCCAGTCTATGGCTGGGAACTCTTTTCTACACCTCAAAAGCCATCATCTACAATGCTAGAAGGATGAGGGTAACACATCTTATTGGTAGAGCTATAGATAGAAAAGATTATGGGACCATATGCTACATCAACAGTTAAGAGAGAGGCTAACCTTTGTGATGCATGAGTTCCAATCAGCAGGGAGTAAAAGAGTAATTAAATTGAGGGAAAAGTTCAAGTTTGGTGGTTGCCCGATTTGTAGGTATATAATGGTTGGTAGTGGTTTTTCAAACTGTAATAACTGTAAGAGGTATAGAATAAATAGTTGTATTTATTTCTCCTCAACTTGGGTAATCTATCAACTGATAAAACCCTGCATTTTTAAATATATAATTAAAAACTAAGAGGAACCTGAGGATTCTGGTAGGAGAACATAGGTGTGTTTCTTTCATAATATAAAACCTTGAACACCTGGAAAAGATCAGGAAAATTAGGATAAAATAAAAAATAAAGAATAATTTAGAGGATCACACATAGTAAATATTTGATTAGGGGAATATGTTACCTGTACAATAGCAAAGAGGTAGCTAGGAGGAGTTGCTGCTTGATAGTGCTGGCCTATAATTTATTTGTGTTTTTTTCTATAATAAAGCTTTGTCATCTTTTAATGGCATGTTTGGGAGTACAGAATGCCCTTAAGTTTCAGTCTTTTTTGTTTATATATAAGTTTCAGTTTCACTTAAAATGGCTGATTTCAGTGCTAGCTATGCCAACTACATTTCACCTGAAATCAGGTGGCCTTTCTATGTTTATAGAAGTGATTGGGCAACTGTGGTGCTGGCCATTAATTTTAGCCCTCTATGACGTTGCCCTCCTAGATAATAGGCAGGAGAGAGTCGGCAGTGCAGAGATGTTGTATTCAAGAAAGGTGGGACCAGACTGACCCATAGGCAGAGAAGAAGCCCTCAAATAAAGCACACTACTGGTGGTGGGGAGTGCAGCAATGTCCCCACTGTAGCAGTGCAGATGGTCACGCTCAGGACCATACTCTGCTCCTCTTCCCCTGACTGGCTTCTATTACAGCAACCTATAATAGCAATACCGTAAAACCACTATTGTGTAGCATGGATCTTCTAATCAGTGTTTACCACATTATTCAGGAGTTCCATTAAGAAATACAAAGTAACAGCATTGTTGCCACTTTGTATTTACCCTATTTCATGTGCAGATTATAGGGGTGAATATTGACACTTTAACTTTGCCATGTATAGTACCAGAAATGTAATTTTAGTGTCATTGTAGACAAGTTATGGAATAAAATATATATTGATAATTCTATATAACACTAGTTGTTTTAAAACAAATAGTGGTAACAAATAAAAAGCATATGTTTGTTATATTTTTTAATTCTTATCCTATCTTGTCCTATATATTATGCTATATTCCTATTCTATATGCCATATTATATATACTGTATGTTGATATTGTGATATTTAAGGGATATTAGGGACCATTATCAAAGTCGTTTGAAAAGAACAGAGTGGCTTTTCACACAGCTGTGGGGTTTATCTATTCCACACCTCTCATGTGACTGCTGCTGTTCCACACACTTCTTGTGAGTCTCCACCATACACACCATATGTCACTAGCTCTCACCCAGCCTGACCAGCTGTCCCAGCCTCCCTGGCTGTCTCTTGAACACAGCTCCATCCCTTCCTAATAATGTATTATAATATTATATTAAGTGATGACAAAGCTTTTGCCAAGTCAATAGGCCCAAATCTGCAATCACATGCTACCTACTTAGACACTTTTTTAGCATTGAGGGTAATATCTCATGCATTGACTGTCCTGGAACAGGCAGACTTTAGCTAGTTAAACAGATTTAAATATGGTAGGTGGCTTGAAGGGGGGGGGTCCAAAGTTATACGTCTGCCCAGGGTCTTATTTGGTTTTAGTCTGGCTTTAGGCTTAGCCTTAAATTCAAGAAAAGTTAAATAATGGAGAAGGCTCTATTAAAAAAGACTGGGTGTTTCCTCATTTACTTTTAAAATGTTACAATGGCTAACAAGTTCACTGTAAATCCCATCTGCCTGCAAATATTAACCCATCCATCCCACCCTCCTCTAGATGATTACTGGCATTCAAAAAAACAAAAACCTTTAAAAATGTAAATGCCCTCTTTACTCACCTTAAACCATGGTCTTCTCTGGTCTTCTCTCTTCCATTTACAGAAAGAAGGTGGGGATCCTTTTTTGGGTGTCCATGTCACTGCCTGTATGCACTTTATTTTTTTTCTTCTGACAATATGTGAATGAATTCCATTCTTAAATATTCTCATATAAAAAGTATCTACAGTTGACTTGATTGTGCACCTTAATTATAATTGAGAATACAGGTTGGGAGCTGAAAGGTCACACATCATATATCTGAATTAACAGCAAGAGTAGTATATTAGCCAGATAAGTCAATTTAGTACACTTTTTTTTTTATAGATTAGGACAAATTTTAAGTTGTAAGGGGGAGGCTAACCTTTCTAAGTTTGGACTTATAATTACAAATGATTCACTGTTCTATTCTGATCTATTATATTTGTCTTTCTTCAAAAAATATATGTGTCGTAACTAAAGGCTTTTTCAGAACAGACTTTTAAGATGACCAAATGGATTGCACTCTAACAAACTACCGCACACTACAGACCACTGGACATTACCTGCCTGAAATTCAAAATGTCAACACAGTATAGCATAATTTACCAAGCCACAAGGAAGACCATGGTGGGAGATATCTCCAAGTCTTTGCAGTAAACTCATATCAGTTTTCATATTATGTTCATAAGGACAATCTAGTATAATGCCCTCTAATGGATTCTTCATAGGACCATACATTATAGAGAGAATACTTTCCAGATTCCAGGTTTAGTTTTCAAAAAAGAGAAATGTTTACTGCAACCTTGTTATAATTTATACTCTTAAATTGTTATCCTTCCAGATTGCTATGCATCCATTTTACCACTAATTTAAATTAACATAAATGCAATGGGCCTGATTTACTAAAACCTACACTGGAGCATCAATTGTGCATGGAGAAACAGACTGTATTCACACATGTATTATACTTCAATGATGTGCACAAATGCACACAGGGTATAGCATGCACCCAGTAAATTTACTATGAACTGTGTTTTACCATAGAGTGTCGCTACTTTCCTAGATGCTGTAAATTTAATTCATTAGCAATAGTGGTGCTTAGCATATTTTTTTTTTTTAAGAGGTAAAATTTTGACCTGTGCAATCCATAGCGGCACACTCTTAGAGCAGAAGGCACACAAACAGGAGTATTTAACGCACACAGCTATCTATCTATCTATCCATCTATCTATCTATCTATCTATCTAGTCATACATTGTATACTAATCAAAGTGGATGCAGTGTACTTTCCACAATAAAGGTGGCATTGGTACAGGTAACACATCTGTGCAAATATATAATGAGCTACACTGTTCTTATTCACATAAATATACGTTTAAACAGTTATTAAAGTGTATGTGTATGTGTAAAGGCATTTTTCTTTTAGTATTGGGTAGAGTAGGATTCTTTAACAAGTTTTTATTGCTGTCTGTGCCCCGCTGTGGAGATTCATCACTCTATTTGTCCTGGGGACCACTGTCAATGAGACAAAAAGGGGCTGATTTACTAAAAGTATTTTGGCTGTTTACTTCAAGAGAATTTTCACTTAACTTAGTGAATGAGGTGAAAATTCCCTTTGCAAATAATTCCCAATCACGTGCAAGGAAAAAAGTTTTCTTTGCTTGTGCATAATTGGATGATAGAAGTCAGCAGAGCTTTACTTCATTTGTAAACTAACGGAAAATTCCCTTGCAAAGTAAATATTACCTTGCATAATGAACAGCCTATTTGCCTTTAGAGAATCAATCCCAAAGTAATAGAAAATCCATACATTCTGAGTCACCATGAGAGCAATAGGTGAGGAAAAATCTTCCAGTCTGGACACCCGTTTCTGTGACAACTCTCTAGGATGTGAATTTCGTTCAGGGGTTTTCATCCTGCCATACCAAAAAAGAAAAAAAAAAAGGATTTGGCTTTACATACATGTTAATGTCTTATTATTTTGGTGGGGCACACACCTTTATCAAATGAGAAAAAAAAAAATCGCATTGTACATTTCTTTCTTCTGCCTTTGATGCAACGAGCACAGTCTCCAAAACAATAAAACATAATTAACATACTACAATGCTGAAAAGAAGAATGCACAGGCTATAAAAGATGTAACAATGTAGTTCACTCATTTGAAAGGTCATATAAATAAAAGAAATAAAGTCTAGTGATTGTTTGAAAAAAAAAGCATAGCAATTGACTAAAGATATTTTTTAACATATGAATATGACATTTTCATATTCAGCATAATATAAAATCATTTTTAAGTTGCAACCTTTTGTTAGCTTGAAATGTTTATTACTGCTGACCTTCAAATTTGCAAGTAGTTATAGTGTTTTCTTATAATTAAACAAAATTAGCACACCTAACTATGTGAAGGATTTAAACACGATCTTACATAGAGAGAGGTCCTTGACAATAAGCCAACGTGATCTTACAATGCAAGATGTGCTTTATAGTCCTCAATTAGGGATGCACAGACACCTTTCTATTCCCAGTTTACATATCATTATATTTGTTAAAATTAGGGATGCACCAATACCATTTTTTCTGTATCGGTACCGATATTTTTTTCGGTACTGGACGATACTGGAAGTATCATTAAGGAAGCCGGGCGGCATGTAATGACTCACCGCTCAGGTGATGAGGAAGCATGGAGCCGGCTTTCTGGCCAATCAGGAACGTGCGGGGTGGGGGTAATGATTTTCTGCCCAGCTTCCTGATTGGCCAGCTTCGCAACCAATCAGAAAGCTGGATGGCAAGTCATTACACGGCCCCCAGCTTCCTGATTGGCTGGGAAGCCGGCTCCATGCTCCCTGTTGACAAGGGAGCATGGAGCCAGCTTACCGGCCAATCAGGAAGCCAGGCAGTATGTAATGACTTTCCACCCGGCTTCCTGATACAGAAAGTTACGATATCGGGATAGGCATCGGGAGCATTTGGGTGAGTATGAGTACTCGCCCAAATACTCAGTATCAGCACCAATACTGATACTACAATCAGTATAAGTGCATCCCTTGTTAAAATAGATGATAAGTTATTGGACAAGGACAATGACAATTGCTATGCCTCCAGAACCCTCAATGTTTGCTTTAAAAATGGTTTTGAGTATTAAACAACCAGCAACATTCCGTTCTTTTTTTCTCTCCTCCCTTCAGCTCATCCTAACATTAAAGGAGAACTATGAGGTGAGTGTTTTTCACTCACCTCATAGTTCTAGCCAACCTGTGACAATGAGACTGTCACAGGTCGGCTCAGTAGATCGAGAAGTGAGTGAACACATACCGGCGTTCGCTCACCTCTCGATCCTGTCACAGCTCTCTGCCGTGACAGGGGAGGGGCTCGATTCCCCCCTCCCCGCTCGTATCCGCCAGCGCTGACTGGCGGATCGGACGAGGGAGGGGGGGATACAGCTGGCTCTGCCTCTAGATAGGCAGATCCAGCTGTCACTCACGAAGCTGGGAAGCAGTAGCTTGCGGTATACTGTGGCGTCGGGATCCGTTTCAGCTGCTGCGTCTCAGTATACCGCGAGCTGTAGCTTGCGGTATACTGAGCTTAGGGTGATGGGAGGATGCTAGTTTGTGTCCTCCTGTTACCCTAAGGAGAACTATGGAAAAACGCCTTAACCCCATAGTTCTCCTTTAACCTTTCATAAGTAAGACCACACAATTATAAAAATGTAATGCATAAACTCAATAATGATTGGCTGCCTGGAAGTGTTGCATTTTAAACACCCCATCAGCATTTCCCCCCTTCAGCAATGGCCTGCCCAGAATGCTGCAGTCCACCAGTCATTCCAGCCATATCACATGCTGATAATATGATGAATGAAAATATAAACAGAAGTTACTATTTCCTCTCCTTCTGCCTCTCAAGGAACTACAGAGGCTCTGAAGGTGGAAACCCAGTGAAAAGCTTGAGTTTTACAACAGAAACTTGCATAGAAGTGAATCTAACATGAGGAGAAAGAACAGTTTTATGTAACTGTAAGCCAGTACTGAAAAACAGGTGCAAACATTTCCAGAGACAGCTCTTAAAAGCTGGGGCTGACAACTATGTTTTAAAGGAGAACTATGGGGTTAAGGCTTTTCCCCATAGTTCGCCTTAGGGTAACGGGAGGACACAAACTAGCGTCCTCCCGTCACCCTATGCTCAGTATACAGAGACGCCGCAGCTGAAGCGGATCCCGACAATTGTGCCGGGATCCGCCCAGCTGCGTGACTGACAGCTGGCTCTGCCTATCTAGAGGCACATCCAGCTGTACCCGCCCCCTCCCCCATCCGTTCCGCCAGTCAGCGGCAGAGAGCCGTGACAGGATCGAGAGGTGAGCGAACGCCGGTATGTGTTCGCTCACCTCCCGATCTACTGAGCCGACCTGTGACAGTCTCATTGTCACAGGTCGGCTAGAACTATGAGGTGAGTGAAAAGCACTCACCTCATAGTTCTCCTTTAAGATAAGGTTGCAAAACACATTTGCTAGCATGAACTGACTGCAAATGCTCACAGACATTCCTATATAATTAAGATATTTTACTTGTGTGGTAAGTACCTGTCAAAGAGTAATAGTTATCATGCTACCTGTCTCTAACCATACAGCTCTCACATAGAATAATTTTTGAAGGTAAAGTTAAGGTACTGTTAGGTAAATAAGGAAGCATATGATGACAGGACCCCTATCACATAGGATAAGCCCTACTCTCTGACTGATTAAACAGGTTATTCAGGCAGTTAAGTTGTTACTAGAAATTGCATGCACACTGCCTGGGATCAGTGCAATGCCATGTGACATGAGCAGCAGTACACAATTTAGGCCAGCAGTGGCCAAACTATGGCCCTTGTGCTGGTTATAACCTGCTAGTTGCCTTTAACCAATACCTGGTATGAAAAGGCCCTTCAAGGCTCTTACATTGCTTTCCAGGGGAGGTGCAGTGCAGAGCATTTCAGCACCAAGCACTATTGCAGAGTGATTTCCTTCCCGATGATGCCTGTATAGTCTTAAACGTGACATCACAACTAAGAGCATCGCTGGATATGGAGCCTCCAAGGAGCTTAATTATCCCCTAAACAGCAATGTGGGCTGCAGGGAGGAAGTCTTCTTTTGCTCCCATCGGCACTAATTACACCCACTGACACCAATGCCTGAGGCTATTACAAACACTGTTTCCAAGGCAGGTTTTACTCAAATTGACCACTGATGCAGGAGTATTTTCTACTTCCAGTGACCACTGACACAGGCATTTTAAAACTTGTACTGAACACCGAGGATCTATTGACCACTCATGTAGCTGCATGTTTTACTACCAATGACCACTAATTCTGGGGTATTTTCTTACTCCTACTGATCACAGTACAGCCTGCCAGTGTGGCAGACAGTGAACTGGCTTTTTGTGTAAAATGTTTGCAGATCTAGATTCCCTGTAGGAAGGAATATGGGCATAGTGGAGCAAGTTTAATAGGTGTCATGCTGTCAACAAGTGTCATGTAGGGTACCAAATTATTCCACCCTATGTATAAAAAGAGCAATTAACTACAGCTAATTGTTAGAACAGCCAACAGTCAGAACTGCTGTACAGCGAGAGATGTCATTGTGTTGGAGCAGTGTCTGTCTGCCACATTGTTGTTGCCAGGAGCATACGGTTATTATTGCTAAGGTTTGTGGCCCAAAGACACTAGAACAGTGAGTCTGTCAAAGACAAAATATGTACCAATTAGTTAAGAATCTGTGCACTCACCTGTGAATGACCAAGTTGTATTCCTAGTGGCACTATTCTTGCTGTAAAGTTTATTTTGCTGTCATTCCTATATATGCTGTGTTGGCCTACCTGAGAGAGTTAAAGATTATATATCTATGGCTGAAGGTAAGACAGGGCAATAACTGCAAGTTTTATCATCAGAAAGAAGGATAATATCACTCAGGGAAAGAAAACTAAAATATTTTTTGTTGTTACAAACCAAAGTGTAGGAGAATGACAAACCAATTCATAAGTGTACACAGCAGTGAGAAAACCACCAGGAACATGAAACTGACCACAGTAACCAACAGGCATTGCATTGGGAGAAAATGTCAGAACAAAGTTGCAGCCATTCACATCATACCCAGGAAAATAAACAGAGAAATAATTCAAAAGCTGCACTTGACAAGTTAGGGAAGAATACATGTCAAGAGGTGCCAGCTATTGTGTGCTTGGCTGAATGAGCCTACACACTAGGGCCTGTGCACCTTAATGAATGGGATACACAGCAGGGCACAGCAAACAGAACAAGCCTCAGGAATCCTGGTGAGTTCTCTATTTACGTATAACGTTCTCTGGAGATATTTGGGCACAGACCTAAACAATACCAGTGCTATTTGCTCAGTAAGAATATTTAACGGAGACCTGATGCTAAAGCTATAATACATATACACATTCAGTAAAAACAGACTAAAGTGTTATGTCTGAAAATGTACTTTATCTTGATTAAAAAAAACTAGCAAAAAAAAGAAAGAAAATAGCAGTTTTAAAAATGATTAGAAGCAAACTTCACTGGAAATAAAACAGCCATCGTAGCCCCATGCATATGGTGTGAATGGACCCCAAATGCCATTTTGTGATATTTATTTTGTTTACAGTAATGCCTATTTATTTATTTTTGTCTTTGTGCCAAAACATTCAGTCTTGAAGTATGACTACTGCATTGCAGACAAGACATTTCAGGAAGTCAGGACAAATATTGCATGTAAACGTTTTTAATAGTGCACAGCCTTGCACACCAGACACTAACATAACCGTGCCTGTCCACTGTCCAATGACATGATATTATCTGCCATAGGTAGCATACTGCACACTTCATACAAGCAAAGCAGTGTCAGTTAAAACACTCCTTGAGCTGGCACAGGCCACACTCTGGCACAGAATTTTATTAAAGATGATCTCAAGTTATAAATTATTATGCATATTTACATTGGTCCAGCTTTGACCAACTTGGACCAATGTAAGTATCCATATACCATACCTAATGGGGGATCCAATATAGCAGGGATAGGCAACCTCCCCACTCCAGCTGTGGTGAAACTACGAAACTCATAATGCCTCTGAGAGTCATGCCTGTAGCTGTGAGAGCCTTGCAATGCCTCATGGGATTTGTAGGCTCACCACAGCTGGAGTGCCAAAGTTGCCTACTCCTGCTGTAAAGCACTGTAGTAGCCAGAGCAGTGACATCACCAGCTGCCCCTCGTCCAATCAGGGTACGATTTGTTTCAATTTGAAAAAATCCTAGGTGTTTTCTGAATGGCCGTTGTGCCATGTACGCAACCCCCATGTTTACAGAGCAGAGGGGAAGATGTTCAACTCAGTGCCACACAGGACCTGGAAAATCACTGTAAAACACTGTAGTTGCTCTGACTACTACAGTGCTTTAAAGGATCACCATGGGAAGACCAGGTATATCATATGAATACTTACATTGTGCTAAGCTTGACCAATGTAAGTATGCATAATACTTTATACCTGGAGTTTAGCTTTCACTTTTATGCAGTACAGTGGCTCGGTGATTAGCACTTCAAATCCAGGTTCAAATCCAGGTCAGGATCCCTGTACACGCTAAAGACATGGTGGCAGGTTGATTGGCTGCTGTCTACACTAATCCTAATATGTGTGCATGAGATAGGGACCTTAGATTGTATGCTCCTTGAGAGCAGGGACTGGGGTGAATGAATTGAATGTAAATTCATGGCATTACATAAATACCTGTAATGATAATACATTCTAAAGCAAAAGCTCTTTAAAGACCTAAATACATAGCATAAGTAGAATACATGGTTACATGTGGTTACAGTTATGACTGAGCTCAGAAGAGTACTACATAAACCAGGGGTCTGTGGGCCAATTCAGGCATGTGAACGGTACCATGCGGCACGCATCTGGCTGACAAGTCAGGCACGCAGTCATAGACTGCGTACCTGACTTAGGGGAGCAGCTGTTCCTGGTGCTGCTTGCAGAGTGTGCACTTTGACAGATTTCATTGCGCAACGGCCAAATGGATGTATTAGTAAGGTCTGCACCAGCAAAAGGTGCAGATCATACTAATCAACCATTGGACTGCAAGGGAATGTGTCCCCAAACCAGGTTTCCTATTTATTGTGGGCGGTTGGGAGCTTACACATGCAGCGAGACCTGAGAGGTGGCAGAGTAGTGCAGAGAGCATCAGGTCCCTAAAAGAGATGAGCGAGTCCCTGGAGCCCCAGCAGTGATAGTCCCTGGAACGCTGGATATCCACTGTTCCTGGAGCCGCAGTAGTCCCAGCAGGACAGGGACTGGAGGGGGGCAGCACCCACCCACATGAGGGAGTCTCTATGATGAAGTAAAAGAAGGAACTTTTGCCCCCTTTTACACTACCAATGGGTAGCTTGGTAACAATACCAGATTAGGGCCTTGTATTTTAAACTAGGTATGTGTTTAATATTTTGGAGTTTTGTTGTCCAGTCTTTAAAGACACCCTATTCTGATTACTGTACAAGATTTTGTGAGTTAGGGTATCATTTGTGTCTCCTTCTTACAACACTTTGAATAGGACATGACATATTAAATATTAAAGTGGACTAGGTTTGCACCAATACTAATACTAGTATTGGTATCGGTACCGATACCAAGAATTTGGGCAAATACTTTCCCAAATGCTCCAATACCTTCCCCGATACCTGATTTCATCCGTGCGTCAGTGGTATAGGGGAACATGGAGCCAGCTTCGCGTGCGATCAGGAAGCTTGGCTGCAAGTAATGACCCGCCTCCTGGCTTTCTGATTGGCTGGGAAGCCGGCTAAATGCTGATTGGTCGGAAAGCCGGCTTTCCAGCCATCAGCATCGAGCCGGATTCCCAGCCAAACAGGAAGCTGGAAGGCGGGTCATTACTGAAGCCGGTTTCCTGGCCAAGCACAATCAAGCCGGCCAGACAACATGGAACCAGCTTTGCGGGCAATCATTAGCTGTCATGTACATACCAACATACATGCCATGCATATAAACAATTTTTTTTTAAAACATAAACAAGCATCAATAAAATAATATACTCTCTCTCTCTCTCTCTCTCTCTCTCTCTCTCTCTATGTGTGTGTGTGATGTAGACCAAGAGAAAGAAACAATATTTTAAAAATAATATGATAAAAGATAAGTAGGGTTGGAATAATATAATGAAAAACCAAAAAAAGTACAGAAAAATAACCACTTAAATGGCAAACCACAAAAAGGATTATCATATCTAAAAACAATATTGGGTGTAAATATTACATATAGCAGAAACTATAGCAGAAATGCTGCTAGTTTACAAAGAGCAATGTAGCAGACATATCTGGTGCAAAACAGCAAAACAGTGACCAAATAGGCTATTTGAAAGAAGTCTAGCAATTTTTGCTAATGTTATAGAAATGTAACACATCATTTTGGGCTCAAATAAACACAACAATTTGTAACTCAGTCAAACCTAATATTATGGATGATTATACAAGTAAGTAAAGAGGATAAAAGGGTCTTTGAGTCCTTGTAAGCCTTCAATATCTTTGAAGTGACACTCAGGAGTTAAATCTTAAAAAATGCATTCAAGTACCTTAACTATTAACCAAATGTATCTTATTTGTGCATATTTCGGCTGTAGATTCTCAAATCATCCCTGAATTGATGCTGGCTCCGTCCTTCCTTCTGGAGGGTGGCTACCAGGGGCTGACTGGCAACTTTTAGCCCAGGGGGCAAGTACAACCTAGAATGCAATATAGTACATTATATAACGCCAGCTATAGAGGAATACAGCCAATCCCAGCAATAGTACATTATACTATAATGTACTATTGCTGGGATTTGTAGTCCTCTATAGCTGGTGGAGTTCGGCAGTGTGCTGTATAATGATTATACGGCGCAATGCAGAATACCACTGACCAGTTATAGAGGAACACCAAATCCCAGCAATAATACATTAAACATCCTGTATAATGTATTATTGCTGGGATTTGTTGTTCCTCTATAGCTGCTAATGTTCTACAGTGTGCTGCTTTAAAAAAAAAAAACAGGAAACATTAAAGAGGGATCTTGAGTGACTTACCTTGAATGTCATCGGTCAGCAGCGAGTCGGGAAGCTCACCGGGAGGAGAGGGCCAGATGCATATCCTCATTGAGCGGGTTTACCAGCGTGTGCGGTGGGCGTGGCGTGAGCAGCGGACAGGAAATTTAAATTTTAGCTGACGAATCGACGATGGAAAATGCTGACAACCTTTTCCATAGTCGATTTTAATCGACGTAATCGAATAATGGTTGCCTCTCTAAAATAAACCATTTTTTTTTTTTAATACAAGCCTGATCCCGGGATCCACCGACAAGCGCGGCCTCCCGTCTCCCACGCTGTCAGAATATGCATACAGCGTGTGCTGGTTACTACTTAAACCGGCGCGCGCTGTGTGCAGCTTCTGAGAAGATACGCTATTAGCATAGCGGGGAAGGCGGCTGCACATATCCAGCTAGATCAAGCAGAAGCGGCCCTCTAATCAGGCAGTGTAGAGGGCAGCCCGAGAAGCCGAGGACCCAGCGGCCGCCGATCACAGATGCCGCATCGGATGCCGGCGACAGTGGGGGTCACGGGGGCCGTACGCTACGGCATCGGAGAGGCCCGGGGGGCAATTGCCACCCTGCCCCCGGCCCAGTCCACCCCTGGTGGCTACTATTGTTCCCCATAGTCCCTGTGTGTGTTGTAAAGCAGCCACCGCTCCAAGCTCACTTCCATCATGGACTACAATCTCACATTTAGTTTCTAATTTGTATTGAGATTGTAGTCCATCATGGAAGTGAGCTTGGAGTGGTGGCTACTTTACAACACACACAGGGATCACGGGGGACAAAAGTAGCCACCCTCCAGAAGGAAGGACAGTTCGCACAGGAACACAAGGATTGGACAGTCGAGCATTGGAAAAAAAGTCATGTGGTCCGAAGAATCACGTTTCCAGTTGCATCATGCAGATGGCAGAGTGAGAATTTGGTGGAAACAGCATGAAAGCATGCACCCCACATGCATGAGTACAACCCTTCAAGCTGGTGGGGGCAGTGTTATGGTTTGGGGCATGTTTTCCTGGCATGATTTGGGCCCTTTAATTCGTGTGGAACAACGGCTGAATATGCACAACATACCAAAGTATCGTTGCTGATCAAGTTCATCCTATCATGTTGATGGCGTATCCCAATGGAGATGGCTTCTTCCAACAAGACAATGCGCCATGCCATGGTGCTCATATTGTGCAGGAGTGGTTTCAAGAACATGAGGGAGACTTTACCTTGCTTAGGTGGCCCCCACAATCACCAGATCTCAATCCAATTGAGCATTTGTGGGACGAACTTGAAAGAGCCATCAGGCAACTGGTTCCACAACCATCAAATCTCACAGAATTGGACAATGCATTCATCATGTTGTCAGATTCCTCGCATCACCTTTCAACATCTCGTGCCAAGAAGAATCACCGCAGTATTGAAGGCAAAAGGTGGCCCAATTAAGTACTGATGGAGTGGTCATAATAATCTGACCACTCAGTGTATATACCTGTGTGTTGGGATCTATTATATATAGGGATGCACCGATTCCAATTCGATTAGAGGGTGTCCGAGTTTAGGCTTGCCTAGGGCAGCACAAAACCATAACACATCACTGGTCTTAAATGAAGTAGCCAGTTTGTTACTAAACTATTTCTTGCACGGCTACATTTACTAATTCCTGCTGAACATGAATCAATATGTTTTTAAACTATGGCAAGAAATCAGAATACCCAAAGAAAAGGCAAAAACAAAGGCATATAACTCCAACTCCATGCAATCAGTTTACTGGTTCCCACTTTGCAGAGCAGTTCCCTATTGCTGCATAGGCCTGGTAACCACTGTGCTACTAGACTGCCTATGGGCCTTCTTTAAGCTAAACTCCTCTGTTTACTTTCACCTTTAGGGTTCATAAACACAGACACTGCATCTGATGGGTACCCATGAGAAGTGTTACAGATGCTGACTAAAGCCAAAACCCATGTCAGAGGTTCCCAATAAGATGGGGGCATATCCTGAAAAGTAATATAAATAAACTCAAATCAGCATCAAACAGAAGACAGTTGCTGCAATCTACATTCATATCAGCAAAGAACAGGAGGAGGTAGCAACCATCACACCTCACTGAACATATATTCATAAAGAGCCATTCAGCTCAACTCTCTCGTTTTGCCTTGGATTATAGCTTGTGCACATTAAACATCAGGAAAGCATGCAAAGAACTCAATTGTTGTTGCACAGTGCCTTAGATCACATGTGTTGATCATCCCTAAAAATGGTTAGGATATACTGCCCCAAGAGCATGCTGCATGCAATAGCAGCTGTACACCAACACAGTACAGAAATGGGCACCTTCATCACTTCAACTCTTACAGAACTGCCTCCCCCACTGTGGTCAACTGCCTTGACTATAACAACAACAAGTATATTTGGTGATGATACCAGTTCTGGGTATAAGCACATCTTGCTGAAGAGAGAGATTTATTATGAGCAAAGTGTATGAGAATGAGCACTCATATTCGCATGTCCAATTTGTCCCATCCACATTAAATCTCACTGAGCTAGCAAGACTGATTGCATTTCACAATACTAGTTAATGCGTTTTAAGTATTTTAATAACATCCATTCCACTGTCTTTGGCACAATTGGATCCAGTGTGCATTGCGTCTTTCCATACTGCACATACAAAGCAGCTTAGAACTGACATATTACAAAGCATGACAGTCTCACCTGGATGCTTGTATTGCTTGCCTGGCAATTCATAAGAAGCAGGCTAGACTAAGTCCCTTTTGAATATTCTGTCGTAAGGAGTGTTATTGAATATATTATATATTACAGGTTTCCATCACTGTCCAAATTAATTCCTAAAGAAAATAGTTAATTTTTAAAATAAATATACAGTATATACACTACAAAAATGAACACAGACTTTTTTAATAAGGCAGTGCAAAGTGCGGTAACCAACAAAAGCCAATCAGAGATCATCAGTCAGGTGATTGAAGTCTGAAATGGTTGCTATGTGTAACTATACTGTACTTTGCACCTCCATATTGCTCTTTGCAACACCTACGTAATCAAGTCTAATTATACTAAAATTGCAGCTGTGTCTATTCTAAATCCAATTTTAATGACCTGAAATCATTTTATAAAAGAACAAATAAAAGTGATGTCGAAAAGTGATGCGTAGTTGTCCATAGCAACAAGTCAAGTGATAAGAATTTAGTTATAGTAGTGAAATGAAACTTGTGATTGGTTGCTATTATGGAGCCAAATAGAAAAGATTCGGCATGGATCGCTACATTTTTAAAGCCCAAAAATTGACAGCTTACCTGCTTACCTCTACTGTAGATGTTAGTGCACATAGGTTTCAGCAGTATCATGCTTACTTAACCAGCATCACCCAATCTGCATGCTTGCAAATTAGGAATAGGACAGGTTTTCAAAAGTTTGACTATTATGTAAAAGTCAATATAATGCAAAGACCTTTTCAATGCAACAAGAGCAAAGAATGTGATGCACAATGTGTAGTAACCCATAGCAACCAATCAATATTAATCTTCTAACTGAACCGAGAGCAGTAATCTTAAATCATATAGGTTGTGAGGGATGAATAAACTTTTACTTTCTTTTGCTTTTTACGTTTTTTATATTGAATAGGTCAAATGAAAGTTTTAATGCACATGGAAGTGTTGACGTTGTACCTCTTTAATTCATGCATGTTATTATTTAGACATATCAGAATTCCATCCATTCCATAATGTCACAAGGGCATCCTTGAATCTTGTTATATTACTGACATTTGACAAGGAGGACTAATCATATACAGGTATCTGAAGTAAACCCATTTGGACTGATGTCACGGTGATCATCCAAACATTTGTTCTCAAGACTTCCCACAAAGGACTCTTTTCAAACCATGAGACACACAAACAATTGCTTTGCCATGAACTGCCAATTTTAATGGAAATCCCTTTCTCTTTGAAAGATACCTCCAATGAACCCGGCTTCACCCTCCCTTGCGTCCCCGCAGCAAGCAGCGTACAATTGTTACCTGACAAATCCCTCTCCATGCTTGATAATAGTAATTTTTAGCTTTGTGATTTAACTGCACAACCCGAATGGACATGGCAGGCTTTAGCATATAATCACATAGAGGTCATTTGCCTTCTGTAATTTTACAGACTGCATGGTGCTGGAACAGAACAGAGCCGGAGCTGCCTTGCATAGGGTCCCTGCCATATGGCTTTATACGATGCAAAGAGCCTGCAGAAGATTGGCTGATGAACAAATCACATTTTACTGCTAGCCTCTGCATAGAGCTTTTCAACTTTGGCATATTATCAAAAAGAAGCACAAATCAGCACCAGCAAGAGAGTAGAAGCCCAGTGGAAGTCACTATTGGGAACTTAGTACAGCAATGCTGCAGCCTTGGAGACAAGATCATTCTCAATCTAAGCATCCTTGGGCATGTAATTGTGAAGTTACTATTGCTGTTTTGAAAATAACGCCTCCAATCATCAAATTGAATGCAAATAGTTACAAACCAAAAGCTGCACAGCATGAAAGCACTAGGTACAGCTAAAGCGCTGCGTGGTTATTTAAGTGATGTCAACAGAGGAAAAGTGAAACGCAGGTTATAATTCAATCTCAAATAAATGTTTTTCATTATGCGCATTACTATATACCTGGAACAAGTAGAGAATGGCATTTATTCCATACATTGCTTCCTGACCATTGTGAAAGTATATTTTAAATGGTGCTGTTGCTCCATTTGGATCACATACACACTCTAACTATATATATATATAT
>NW_017307815.1:256300-274623 GCF_000935625.1 Nanorana parkeri
TAAACGCATGTCAAATCTAAGTGATCCACACATACATTTCAATGAAGTCACAGATATCTAACTATTGGGAAAAAGTGCATTTAAGTTCCGATGCCTGCATCTCTTTGCTACCTACTACATGGCTCTATAAATATGGGCAGACAGCAATCAGTCAATTACAACCACTCCCACACACGTATGCACACACATGCAAAAGCATTGACATACAATCACACACGCAAACATGTACACAGGCACGCACACACACACACACACACACACACACACACACACACACACACACACAGCAGACCATCTTACTTTAGATTCTCCACATTCATTTATTGATCAAAGCATTCTATATATCTGTTGCCACATTAATATTTTAATACTTATGATGGTGTCATTAGAAGGTCCAGCATGCAGAGTAGATGCAAATGCACGGCAGTAACAGCCAATGCAACCTTTTCCTTTAAAAAGGATATTGGCAGTCACATACACCAACATTACAATATAGTTGTCCACCCTTACCTTTCTGCATACATTGATAATTACAGGCCAGTCATTAAACTTGCCTTTAACTACTTCACTCCCAAACACTGAAAGATCACTGATACAGTCACTGCTCCTATACACACACCTCATGGTCCCCATATACCCCAGTATAATTACCTGCAATTTATTTTGGATACAGCTGATATCATCATTCTCCTGGCAGCTCAATCACATTGTAGCTCTTGTCACAGCCATAAAACAACTGATGGCAGGTGTGCAAAGAAAGGTAGCACTCTTGTTTTTTTTTTTTTTTCCGTTTGGCCTTTTCACAGAAAGGTTTCTTCCCTTAAATCCCATACAGTCAGTTCAATGACACGTTAGACTTTACAGCATGCAAAATCTACCTGAGTCCGCAGCCAACAGGCAAGATGAGTGTACGGTGCACATTCCCATACATAACATCTTTCTCTGTTGAACCAGAAACAGTTATCTATTCAGTGTCATCTTTGTGAGATCTATTGATGGTAACTGGTGTGCAAAAAAATATATATAAAAAATAAACAAATAAAAATCTAGCTCTCCGAAATGCCGGGGGGAGGGAGAGTGGGGATATCACTTGCTCCAGCTTAGATTTCATGGCTTATCACTCTGCTTTTTAAGCTGTAGTTTGCTGTAGTTTGAAGTGACAGGCTGAGCAGCAAGCAATGCTCACAGCTTTGTTGAGGGGAGCCGATGCCTTCCTCTACTGCATAGTTCTGCTTAAAACTGTACATGTATTATGAAAGAGCGATGATCACCCGGGATACCCCACACACCCACAAAAAAAAAATTAAGATGCCTGGGCTTCCCAATGCATGCTCACGTCATATACCCAAACGCTCCCCCTCCGCTTTGATCTGCTTCTTCCAGCTTGTTTCCATGATGCTAAGGAAGGGGGGAGAGAATAAAAAAAAAAGATGGATCTAGACACAAACAGAGAGATAGCTTCAGATGAGAAAAATATAGAAAGAGGAAGATAATGAGGTGTAAGTAATCCGGGAAATGAGATTGTTAGATGTGATGGGAAGCTCTCTACTCACAATAGAAGGTAGAGGGAGTAAGTGAAGCCTCGCACACAGACAGGTGAAGACAGAGAGACAGAAGAGGGAGAAACGGTGTGAAGAATCTTGACTATGATCGACTCCCCCAATTATCTGCTGTCAGCAAGGGAGGATGGGGGGGAGAATTGGGGAAGAAAAAGAGAAGGCAACAATCGGGCAAAGCCACAGAAGAGGTTGAAAGAGAATAAATAGGAGGTAGACAATTGAAGCAGTGGTGTGAAGATTGTTGGATTTGTGTCAAATTTCCAATGATCTGTTGCCTACGACTGTAGGAGGAGGAGGAGGAGGAGGATGGAGGGCTAAAGGAAAAAAAAAAGATAGAGAGGGGGGAAACAAAAAAAAAAGAGAGGGCGAATGAGAAAGACCTCAGCAGGCAATGTTGGACAGAGAGGCTGCAGATTCCTTGTTGGCTCCATTGAGCATACTGAGTGGCAGATCTGCATGTTGAAGCAACCCATTGAAAACACAGAGCAGCTCACAGCACACTGCACATTGCACATTCCCAGCACGTCTCTAGCTCATTTTTTTTTCTTTTTTGCCTCAGACTCAGTAGGAGCAGATAGGAAGAGAAAGACAGAGAGAGGGAGAGCCAGCAATCCCTAAACTCAGCCTTTATTCCCCCGGATGTGCTAAAAATTCACCTGCAAACTGGTAAGTAAATCATTCCACCTTGTCTCTATGTACTTTTATGGGAAAAGGTTTGCCTGTGACCTCAGATTAGATTTAAGTTGCAGATATGTATTTGCAAATGAGACTGCTGCTGCTGAGGCTGAGGCTGCTGCAATATAACCCTCAGCCCTTTTTTCCCCTCCTGTCGTTATTTCAAGCGATCTATTTACTGGCATGCCATCCTCATCCAGAACCTTGACTGCTTAGCGTCTATCTAATGTGTCAGGAAAGCTGCATTAGCATTTATTGTATTTCGCTAGAGTGGATGCTCTCATTTTAAGTTTCATTGTAAGCATTGCCATCACTATGCTCTAAGCACACAGGAAATGCAGTATGATGCAGGTGGCTTATATATCTAGAGATGTGAATGTAGTTATTTGCAGCAATGAATGCATAAATGCATATCTGAGGATGTGTGTCATTGCACCGGTTTGATTTTTTTTTGTGGTAGGTATAGGATTTGAGGATGAGATTACTTTATTTTTGATGGGTCATTAGAAACTGTTAGCAGACCCTGTTTTGGCACTTATGCACTTTGTTAATGCATAGGCATTTTTGCCAGTGGAGATACATTCAGTATCTGGTCTGTGCTGTTAAAGCTTCAGAGCTTCAGTCCCAGAGCCAGGGAGGCAGAGCATTTAAATCATGGATCATCCCAGACTAAGCTGCATTTTACTGTCAGTTTCCCCTCAGATTGGAAGATCATATGGGCAAGCAGTGTGGCTAGCTTAATTATCTCTACATTCTTTTATCTATTTATGGGCATTTAAAGTGGCCAATAGCCGCTGCAATTAACTGCACGCTGGAATATGCTAATGCATCACAAGCGACGAGCACACGGATGCTTTACTGGAAATAGCAAGCAAGAATTGGACATAAACTCTGGGATAAAATGCATGCTTTGCAGTAATTCTTATTCTCATATGCTACAACTGTATCTAGTATGTATGTACAAGCCTAGATCATTATCTGTGTTAAGGCACAACGCTGTTACTTGTACTATTATTATAGCTTAGTATGACTCATTGAGCAAGGTAATTTTTTAGACATAAATTATTTCCATTGTGACATAAGCTTACTTATGTACAAGCAAGACACAATTCTAACCATTGCCTATGTGCACAGAGATGGTCTTATTGAGTAGCAATTATGTAATACAGTGCATTGAGCCAAATGGCATTGCATAATTGCAGATTTACACTTTGATAGACTAGATCATGCAAACTAGTAGTGTACACTAATAATGAACAAATTGAGGTCCTCCTGTCATTGTTACTTTGCCCTCAGCCTGTTTATATGCATAGTATAGTTAAATAATGACATCTGTTTTATATTTCTTTGTCTTCCAGCTTTTTTTTTTTTTTAATTAATCAAAAATGGAACCTTCTCCAGCAGAAACTCAACTAAATGGACGTATGTTGTGGATAATTCTTTTAAGCACAATTGCTCTTGCATGGACTACACCAATTCCCTTGATTGAGGATTCTGAAGAAATAGACGAGCCTTGCTTTGATCCTTGTTATTGTGAAGTGAAGGAAAGCCTTTTCCACATTTATTGTGACAATAAAGGATTTACAAACATTAGTCAGATTTCCGAATCCTGGATTCGACCATTTAAACTGTATCTTCAGAGAAATTCTATGAGAAAACTGTACACCAACAGCTTCCTTCACTTGAACAATGCTGTGTCGATTAATCTCGGGAACAATGCATTGCAGGACATTCAAGCTGGAGCTTTTAATGGGTTGAAAGTTCTGAAGAGGCTATACTTGCACGAAAACAAACTTGATATTTTTAGAAATGACACTTTTATGGGACTGGAAAGCTTGGAGTATCTACAAGCAGACTATAATGTAATTAAGAAGATTGAAAGTGGGGCCTTTCGAAATTTAAATAAACTGAGAGTGCTGATTCTCAATGATAACCATATCCCTTTACTTCCAACAAATTTATTTAAGTCTGTGTCTTTAACACACTTAGATTTGCGTGGAAACCGATTAAAGATCCTTTCTTATAGAGGGATGCTGGATCACATAGGGAGAAGCATTATGGAGATACAGTTAGCTGAGAATCCTTGGAACTGTACCTGTGAGATTGTGCAGTTGAAAACCTGGCTTGAACGTATTCCTTATACTGTTCTGGTTGGGGATATTACATGTGAAAGTCCCTTTCACTTTCATGGCAAGGATTTAAGAGATATCAAGCGAAGTAAACTTTGCCCGTTGTTGTCTGAAAGTGAGGTGGAAGCAAGCTTGGGGATTCCCCAGTTACAATCGAGCAAAGAGAATTCATGGCCTACTAAACCTTCCTCTATGTTATCATCTTTTCATGTTACTGCTTCTTCTGTGGAGTACAAGACATCAAATAAGCAACCCACCACCACCAAGCAACCTAGGCCTCCAAAGCCTCCACCGACACCCAGAGGCCTTTACCCAGGTCCAAACCAACCACCAATATCTGGGTACCAGACTAGACCACCTATTCCAATCATCTGCCCAACTGGATGTTCATGCAGTTTGCATATCAATGATCTGGGATTGACTGTAAACTGTAAAGAGAAAGGGTTTCATAATATATCAGAACTGCTGCCTAGACCTCTCAATGCTAAAAAACTTTACTTGAGTGGTAATCTAATACAGAAAATCTACCGGTCTGATTTTTGGAATTTTTCTTCACTGGATTTATTACACCTTGGAAACAACAGAATATCTTATGTTCAGGAAGGAGCTTTTATCAATCTCCCAAATTTAAAAAGCTTGTATTTAAATGGGAATGACATTGAGAGGCTGACACCTGGCATGTTCAGGGGTTTACAGAGTTTGAATTATTTATATTTTGAGTATAACATGATAAGGGAAATCCAGCCTGCTGCTTTCAGCCTGATGCCAAATCTGAAGTTGTTGTTTCTCAATGACAATCTGTTGAGAACACTCCCAACTGATGCTTTTGCAGGCACGTCTCTGGCAAGGCTGAATCTTAGAAACAACCATTTTCTATACCTTCCTGTTGCAGGAGTCCTGGAGCACCTTAATGCAATTGTGCAGATTGATCTTAAACAAAACCAATGGGATTGCACCTGTGACATTGTCCCTCTAAAGCAATGGATAGACACCATCAGCTCTGTAATTGTTGTCGGGGAGGTGTTGTGCACAAGCCCTGAGAACCTGACACACAAGGATCTAAAATCTATCGAAATGGAAATTTTGTGTCCAGAGATGCTACATGCTACTTCACCGTCTTTGCCTGGAAAGATGGTGCCACCAAGCTCCTCAGTGTTTGAGCTTACCACACCAGGGGGTGCCATTCCACTATCTGTCCTCATTCTCAGTCTACTAATCTTGTTTTTCTCAGCTGTTTTTGTGGCTGCAGGCCTCTTTGCTTTTGTGCTGAGAAGGCGCAAGAAGCTGCCTTTCAGAAAGAGACAAGAGGTGGATTTGACGGGCATTCAAATGCAGTGTAGAATCTTTGAGGATAGACCAAACAACTCCCCAGAGAAAGCTCCTGGGCATGTCTATGATTACATTCCTCATCCTGTAACCCAGATGTGCAACAATCCCATCTACAAACCCAGAGAAGAAGAAATGGGAGAGGAATTTTCAGAAACAAAGGAAAATAACACAAATTACAGGACCTTAATAGAAAAAGAAAAAGAGTGGACCATGGCAGTGTCAAACTCCCAGCTAAATACTATAGTTACTGTCAATCAGAGTGGGGAAGTACCAAGTTTTCATGAAAATGGGGTCATCTTTCCTGGAGTAATTGACCGAGAACGGCCAGCACCAACGGTGGGCTTTGTGGACTGCATTTATGGCACAGTACCTAAATTAAAGGAACTGCACGTCCACCCACCTGGCATGCAATACCCAGATTTACAACAGGATGCCAGATTAAAAGAAACCCTACTTTTCTCAGCTGGGAAGGGGTTTTCAGACCAAACTCAAAGTGAATACCTCGAGTTAAGGGCCAAACTCCAAACCAAGCCGGATTACCTCGAAGTCCTGGAAAAAAACACATATAGATTCTAATATAGCATAATTTCATAGCGCCCAAAAAAACAAAACAAACGCATGATTCAAGATAATACCGTTGTGCTCCCCAAATTGTTTTGGAGGAAGGGCCATACTCTAATCGTAATTAATTGAAGTGCCTTCGCAGACTTTTGCCAGCAATGTTATCAATCATTATTTTTTATATAGGAATCTAAGAAACTTGACTGTGCCATGTAAGGTATGGGGGATATTTGTACTGATCCTGATAAAAATAATTCCACGTGTCCTTTTTTGGCAGTAACTTAAACCTAATGCAGTTTGCTGCATGCCTGAAAAAAAAAACTGCAGGGGGGTTAATGCTCGAATGTTCTCACCCAAAACACTAATGCTCATCCATTTTCTTTCTACCAACAACAATTCAACATCCAAACACATGGATTCACTGCAAAGTATCATGATTCAATGAGTTCAATGTATATTTGATTTATTTCCTTTTTTTTGGCAAAGCAGGAAGTATTGTACACAAGACAGCTAGGGATCAACATCTTTGTGAATTCATGAATATGCCAGGATGTTATTTTTTTGCAGCTCCTTACAATTTCTTTAGCAATGCTACTGGGTACGTATCACTAACAGCTTTGTAGGAAGCACTTTTAATGTCTTCTCCCCCCTCCTCTTACTCCTTAGCCTACCCCATACACAAAGATTTTACAAAATGTGCATATATTTATTCTGTAATTTCAGTGAATATTAATTGTAAAGGTAATGTTTAATCAATGTATAGTGATTATGCGTCTGGTATAGCTTTCCTAATAAAATAATTTAAAACAATACATACATATACAGATATATACAGATAAAAAGCTTGAAGATCTGATTTAGCTATGCCCAGCCTTATGTACATCAGCCAAAAAAAACAACTGAGTTACCATGCTGACTAACATTGATCACTATTTCACTGCACACAGTGCTATGGTTAGAGGTAAAAAAAAAAAAAAAAGATGACACACGCTTTGATATAGCTTTGCAATTCTTGGAATCAGTAGTACTTTACAGAGCATTTTGCAGATTCCTCTGTAGTAAAGGAATTAATAATGTAACAATCCTCTGGACAACACTGGATTCAATACTGCAAGAATTGGAAGTAAATTATTACTTAGCAGTAGAGCCATTTAATTTATTTGTCCAGCTTGAAAAATGAGAGGCGCATTGTATCCCCTTTAGTCAATTATCCAGGGATCACTACAGTGCATTCCGACCTATTTGAGGATGAAAAGTTGCCCAGCCTATCTGTATAAAATGCCTAATTGGTTATATATCTTCAAAGCATACACTCTAATAATTGCACATTGTATATCCTAATAGAGAGTCTATTTATAGAAATATATTTGAAAAGGGCACTATCAAACCTTGAGTGAACCCAAAGAAAATCTAATTCAAGACTGGTTGGTTGTTAAAGCTGCTAGCTGGTGGTTTAAATGAGTTTGCATTCATAACATTGAACAGCAGGGGGAGCTTATAGTCTAAATATTGTATGTTAGGCACAGGCACCTGGTTCTTGGCTTTAGAGCTGTGTGTTATTCGTCTGCTGCAGCCGTTCCCGAATGTGTTCTCCTTTGCTTCATTTCCTGACTAATTTAAATCCCTAATGAAATCATTACTGTACATTGAATGTAAACTGTCAGATGTCACTGATGCCTTACATGAACATTGGAATTTTAAAGAGAATGTGAAAAAAAAGCATAGCTTGTCAAGTTTTGGTTTTGCTGCATGATCATCTGTACTATTGATTTATTATTATAAGCTACTATTGTTCTGTTTATCGGTGTTGTTTGTCTATATGCATGTAGATAGTTACATGTATACGTAGATTCATATATATTGTAGCTACCTCTGTGCATATATGCTCTAGAAAGTACATTGCCATTTGTTCTTTTTTCTTTTTTTTTTTTTGCTCACAGCCCTCCTTGTCTGTAGTTTACACAGTTCATCACCCTTTATGGTAAAATATGTCACCTTTAAGGGCATATGGTAATGTGGAATATAGATCAATCACTCATTTGCACACGTTTAAATGATAGCCTCTAGCTGCAATTGATTTTAGCTGCTAAAAAACAGACAAGACCTATCACTATAGGGCAGCACGCTGCTGCTTTCACAAAATTGGAATTCAGAGATGGACTGCCAGTAGTACTCCTGCTGCATTAAACTACATCACCCCTTGACTTCACTCTTGAGCATCATGGGATGGGTAGTTCCGTGACATCTCCCACTGTGTCCATCATCGCTTGGCTTCACTTCTGAGTATTATGGGAGTTTTCCTTAATTGACAGCTGCAGTGCTGAAGGTTGCCCATCTATAGCATGTTGTAACGTGTTCTGTTGAGATGACTTCTGTCCCCATTAAACAATAGATTGATTTAAAATGATCCAGTTGAACTAATTCTATTTGATCCAAAGGCTGGATTTTACATGCTTAACATCATATCTGTTTGTTACGTTCTAAAAGAAATCCAATATCCACTGTATATTGCATATGACTGCGTTCAACACTACTATAAATAGACAGCATGCGCATATTTTGAAAATAAAATCAAAGTGCAAGGCAAAACACTCCTTATAAGAATAGAAGCCCATGAACTCCAGGCATGCATCACATCACCGTATTTCTTTTACAATAACACGTTTGCGTGCAATCCCTAGTGTTGCTGGTGCTGTATACATTTTAAACGGAGTGCTCATAATCCATAGCAAAGTATGATGCAAACATTATGTTTATATATTTTGTTAAAAAAAATACAAAACAAACAAATATAACAAAAAACAAGAAAAACATGAAACAGAGAGAAAATCAAGAAAGTCTTTGCTTCAACAAAAGGAACATTTCCCACCCCTGGATGGTGCGGATATCTATTTATTCAGTGGAAATAAATTTATTCTTTGAGAATGGAAATTTTATATTAAAGGAGATACTTTTTTGGCTTAAATTTTGTTTTATTTTCTTATGTAGGAAGCTCTGCATCTGTGGCTTTGGTGTGTGTGCGTGCACGTGGGGGCGGGGAGGAGATGGGTTATACGATGTATATTGTTTTATTTTTGCAAAGGGTTAACGTACAACATTTCAAAACTGTTCTGTGGCTGCCGAAGCGCGCAGAGGAAAGACCGTCTAGTTTATCTCAACTATGAAGAGTTCACATTTTCTACAGATCGATTTGAATGCACAAGCCTTATCTTTTTAACTGATATGACTAGCACCGGTCATGATAAATGACAATGTTAGTGCTGAGTTATGGCATCTTATTGCACAAGTGCTGACATGTAGATTAATATGTCAAAGCAGATATTTCCCAATACACTTGTTAAAAAGGTACCACCATTGATTTGAATTTTATTATGTTTCCCATGTCTTGTTTAACCGGTTCCCTTCAGAGGTTTGGGTGACCATAATCGCACACACCAGTCATAAATGACCTTTCTTTTGCCAACGGATGCTACCTAATAGACGCCAGGCCACATTAACATTTCAGGGAGCTCAATAACTTGCTGCTTGCAATTTATGTACTATT
Organism: Nanorana parkeri; assembly: GCF_000935625.1. Classification (NCBI taxonomy): domain Eukaryota; kingdom Metazoa; phylum Chordata; class Amphibia; order Anura; family Dicroglossidae; genus Nanorana; species Nanorana parkeri. The sequence continues at coordinate 266,098 of NW_017307815.1, forward strand.
GTTTTTGCAGTTGTATTTCCTGACAGTCTTCATAAATCTCTGGAATGTGTTCTTCTTGTAATAAGGAGACTCATTTAAGAGCACACCTGACAAATGTTGTAAGGCAGGATAGTAAAATAATCATGGTTGTAAATAAATGTACGAACTTGCCTTGGTCCAGTGTGCCTGTACAGGCTCATGAAACAGGCTAATGAACTTTGTAAATGGTGTACAGGCTAATGAACTTTGTAAATGGTGCCATGAGGAAACTGTAGATACAGCTGTGCACAAAATGCAGCCCTGTGTATGGAACCTATATGTTGTAGATGATGGTGCTGTGTTTGGTGGCTTGTCCTCTGTGACGGTGGATTATACAAAGTATCATTTTGACTGATTTCTAATGTCCTTCTGGTAATGGAGGGTGAAGGTCAGCCACGGATACTTAGACGTATTAGCAGAATTACTGCAGATGGACTTCTTGTGTGGCATGTGACATGTTTCTTCTCCTATGTAGCTGAGGTCCTGCAGTCACCTGTTTTATGTGTGCTTCTCCTATGTACCTGAGTCCTGCAGTCACCTGTTTTATGTGTCCTTCTCCTATGTTCCTGAGGTCCTGCAGTCACCTGTTTTATGTGTCCTTCTCCTATGTTCCTGAGGTCCTGCAGTCACCTGTTTTATGTGTCCTTCTCTTAGAAGAACTCTGGGTCATTTTTGTATTAATCCATGCGGTGGGTTTCCCCCTGCACTTCAAGGGTTAACTGCTTGTTTTGGTCTAGGGCTGTGACAACGGACCCTGCAGCCTGTCTTCTCCTCCGCTGCAGCAATGTAATGTCCCTTGGTTTCCTTTTGTCCTATGCACTGTGGGGGGAATGTATCAAAACCGGAGCAAACAAAAACTGGAGCAGCTGTGCATTGCAACCAATCAGCTTCTCTCTTCAGTTTGTTCAGTTAAGATTTGAAAATGAAACAGAGAAGCTGATTGGTTGCCATGCACAGCTGCTCCAGATTTTATCGGCTCCAGTTTTGATAAATTTCCCTCAATGTATAGAAAATGATGACTGAGGGACCTTAGACCGCTGCAGCAGAGGGGGAGAGATGCTCCAGGGACCGGTCTGAGAGCAAGCCGGTTTTAAGGATCGGGTATAATTATGTTATTTTCAGTCCTAGACCAAAAATAGCAATTAACCCTTACAGGTCAGGGGTAGCCCCACTTCAAGGGTTAATTAAAAACAATTCCTGGAGTACTTTAAATCGCTATAGATGTAGGTTTGCTATCTGACTGACATTGTAAAAAAAAAATGTCACTTCTTGTCCCATTGTCACCAAAGTGGGGTGACAATGGTTACCGTGACAGTCAAAGAGGGGGAATCTCCCCTGTGGGAAAACGTATAGCAATGAAAAGGGCTCATTCACAGGGCCATTCGTGATCACACACCTCCCAGGTCAGCATATTTCTGCAGTGGGAACGGCCTGGTGTTAGCTGTGGATAGGAAGTCTGTAAATGACAAATGACAATGACAGACTGACACTCTCCGCACCTGTTCACATGTAATTGCTCAAGGAGTGATTACATGTGGCTAGGGACAGATGAGTGGTGCTGTACACAGTGAAGGGAATTTATCAAAACTGGAGCAGACAAAAACTGGAGCAGCCACGCATGACAACCAATCAGCCTTACTCTTTCATTTTCAAATCTTAACTGAACAAACTGAAGAGGGAAGCTGATTGGTTACTATGGGCAACTGCTCCAGATTCTGTCTGCTCCAGCTTTGAGAAATTCCACCCAGTTAGTTTGCATCCAGGGCTGTTCATCTGTCCCTACCTGCAGGGATTTGCTCCTTGTGTGAGTACATGCCGAGCACAGCAATGCCTCACAGCGCGTCATTGATTTGTGACAGACTACACGTGAAACTCGAATAATTAGAATATCGTGCAAAAGTAATTGCAGTAAGTGCTGCAAAAGGGGCCCAAACCAAGTACTGAGTACATATGCATGCTTGTACTTTTCAGAGGTCCGATATTGTTCTATGTACAATCCTTGTTTTATTGATTGCATGTAATAATCTACTTTTTTGAGGTTGTGGATTTGGGGTTCTTGGGGTTTTCATGAGCTGTAAGCCATAATCATCACAATGATGACAAATCACGGCTTGAATGATCTTGCTTTGCATGTAATGAGTCTATCTCATATATTAGTTTCACCTTTTAAGTTGCATTAGTGAAATAAATGAACTTTGCACGATATTCTAATTATTCGAGTTTCACCTGTAAGCTGCTGTGCTTTAGCTGAACGTGAACCCCTGGCTTTGCCCACACAATAAAAAGCACTGATCACTGTGTATGACCATGAACAACCGTGTGAGTGAGCCTAAACCTTGACAGTGATTTGGACACATACACACACTATCCAAAATAAATAAAACATTCTTAGACATACTTCAAAATGTATGTCCAGCCAAATACTGTACATTGGGGGAATTTATCAAAACTGGAGCAGACAGATAAGGAACAGTTGTCCATAGTAACCAATCAGCTTCTCTCTTCAGTTAGCTCAGTTATGCTTTGACAATGAAAGCTAGAGACTGATTGGTTGCTATAGGAAACTGCTCCAGATTTTTCCTCAATAACGTCTGATACTTTAAATAAGTCATTTTAGGGAGGTGCCCTTCTCATTTCAGGGAGGAACCCTCTGTGCAACAACAAGGAAGAGAGCACCCCCCTTAAATAATGGCAGATAGAAAAGAAGCTAATGCTTCCCTTGCTATCTGCTGTTTAATTTGTATTCTGACAGCTGCTGCCATCAGAATAAAAAAAAAGCATAGGAATGAATAGCTAGATTGCTATTGGCTATTTCAATTTGCAATAGCCAATAGCAAGCTGGCTATCACACCCACCCTCTGCTGCTGCCAGTCAGTAAGGCCCCGTTCACATATAGCGAATTGTCGCGCGATTTCCGCCGCGATATCGCGCATTTTTGCCGCGCGATATCGCGAGAAGTCGCCGGCCAATGTTATTCAATGGAGCTGTCTTAACTCCATGTCGCGCGTCGCTCGTCGCTCGTCGCGGTCGCAAGTCGCTTCTACCGGACCCTTTTTTCGGCGGATTTTGCGCAATTTTACTTTTTTTCTATGGAGCCCGACGGGGAAGGTCGCGCTACCGTCGCTGGATCGTCGCTGGAATGTCGCCCCGAAAGTCGCGCTATCCCGGCCGTGCGGATCCGCTGCAAAAGGTATGTCGCTATATGTGAACGGGGCCTAAAGGTGGATGGAGAACTTCAGGTCCACCTCTGCTGATTGACAGCAACAGTGGGCAGGTGCAATAGCTAGTCTGCTATTGGCTATGTCAATTTGCAATAGCAATCTAGCTATTCGTTCCTATGTCGTTTTTTGTTTTTTTTCCTGACTGACAGCGGCCCCGATGTCAAGAAAAAAAAAACAGAGAAGAGAAAGGTTTACTTTTGCTAGATAAAACAGAGTAAGCCTTTCAGGGAGAAACTGTTTCTCTCCCGGTTGTCCGGGAGCCACAATCTAATAGCGGTAGACTCCCGGAACATCCAGGAGAGTTAAGATGTTTGCTTTGTGTTTACACCACACAGCATGCATTCATAAAATGCAGGCCTAGCCATATTCCACTGAGGTGTCACTCCTGTATGATTGGAGGAGAGGCTGGTCACATGGCAGGTCACGTGATAAGTGTCTCCTCCAGACTTTTTTTTCTTTTTCATTCATTGGCATGAATGCTGCTCCACTTGCTTCAGACTTCCGAAGCATGCGGAATGTAATGCAGATTTGTAAAGCGCACAGCACTGCGCTATTATTTTATATTAACTGCTTGAAGACCAGGTGTTTAGATCCCCTACCTGGCCAGGCCATTTTTCAGTGTTCAGCGCTGCGGTACTGACATTTATTCCGTCACGCAACGCTGTACTGAAATGAATTTTATACCATTTTTTGGGGACAGATAGAGCTTTCTTTTGGTGGTATTTAATCACCACTGCGGGTTTTATTTTTTACTATATTCAGGAGAAATTACTGAAAATTTTGAGAAAAAAAAGTTTTTTTTTACATTATGCTATAAAACAACTAATATTACCCACTTTTTTGGTAAAATATAAAAGATGGGGTCAAGAATGTGCATTTAAAAAATAATTTTGTTTAAGCAGCGGTACGATTGTAGTAAGGCGAGGCCGCAGCTTTATAAATGCCCTAACTATTATGTACAATAGTAGTTAAAGGTACATTGCCCCTAGGAGTAATTCAATTGCCTACAACTTTTCAGAAAACCAGGAGCAGGAATGGCAGCCATTAATGCTGATTTTTGCCCTCAGTAACAATAGGAGTGGGTGTTGCAGATTGCCTGATAAGGCCGTATTGTTTTCAACCAACAACATTCAGAGAAAGACAGAGGAAACACCACTCCGTCCTGGAGTCCAGCTGCTGCAGAGCAGAAGGAGACACGGATCGGATGCCAGCCATAGAGAGCGTCTTTGCTCTGCTTCAAACCTTTGTAGTAAATAAAAAGCTGCACACCAAAGGATCACTGTTTAAAATAGGAATGGGCAACTCCGATCCCCCAGCTATGCTTTAACTACAAATCCCATCATGCTTCTGCCTCTGGGAGTCATGTCTGTAACTGCCAGAATCTTGCAGTGCTTTATGGAACTTGTATTTCCACAACAGCTGGAGGGTCAAAGTTGCCCACCCCTGGCTTAAAACCAACTTTATTCAGATTCAGGCAGGAACAAAATTCAAGTTGCATAGTCTGCCCAATGCCCTGCCTAGGGCCCACCTTACTTATGATTTGGTGCTGCCTCCAGCCTATAGGGCTTTGGGGGAACGTCTGTTAGCTAACAACAAGTTGTTGTTTAACATGACAAGCATGGCTTATCTTTATACACAGCTATGAATTCCAATGCAATACAAGTATGCTAGCCTGTAAATATAAAGACTGATTAACAATTGTGTTATGGCAAATATGCTTCCAATAGGCATAACTCAAAGAAAAACATCAGTTGAGAGCAAAGCTCACCAAGTTAACTGCATACATTGTAAAATGTATTGCAGATGTTTACCTGCTTCTCTGCTGAAGAACTTTATGTAAACCTTACTATTTCCTTTCTCATAAGCTGGGATCCCAACCTGAAGAAAGCAATTTCAGGGAGGTGCCCTTCTCATTTCAGGCTGCCCCCCCCATCTGCGGGGGGGGAGAGCACCCCCCTGAAATGATGGCAGACAGCACGGGAAGCAATGTCTTGTTTGCTATCTGCTGGGTTTTTTTTGTATTCTGACAGCTGCTTCCGTCAGAATAATAAAAAAAGAGCATAGGAATGCATAGCTAGATTGCTATTGGCTATTTCGATTTGCAATATCCAATAGCAAGCTGGCTTTTGCACCCGCCCTCTGTTGCTGTCAATCACTAGAAGAGGGCCTGATAGAGAACTTCAGGTCCCCTTCTGCTGATTGACAGCAGCAGTGGGCGGGTGCAATAGCTAGTCTGCTATTGGATATTGCAAAGTGAAATAGCCAATAGCAATCTAGATATGCATTCCTATGCTGTTTTTTTTTTCTCTGACTGACGGCGGCCCCAATGCCAGAAAAAAAAAAAAGATTGCAGGGAAAGGTTTACTTTGCTAGATAGCAGAGTAAACCTCTCCAGGAGAAAATGTTTCTCTCCCGGCGGCCGGGAGCCGCTATCTAATAGCGGGAGACTCCCGGAGCGCCCGGTAGAGTTGGGATGCGTGCATAAGTGAGCATCTGGCTTTAATATCACATCCTGAGCAGTCTCAGTGTTGTAATAGGAAAATAACAGAAGTATAAAAATAACACTGCTATTGTAGGACATGGCTGCCACTTGGCTCTACACCGTGTGCAGCAATCTGGAAGCAAGCAAATAACATAAGCATGGAATTTGATGTATAAGTACATTCTGTACACTTTTTGTCTCCGGGTGCCATACTGAGGGAAATCCACTCTTCACACTTTTGGTCAGTTTAGTCAAAACCGATAATATGATTTCTGAATAGATATAATCAGATTGAATCCCTTCCCCCTCCCTCAGTTAAACGTCTCTTGGGGACTCTGGCGGAAACATCTTTGCACACAATTTCCCATCATCATGGCCATAACAAGAGGTCTCACATATCTCTTTCATTTTCCTCATGAATAATAGAGATATTGCTGCAGAACAATAAGGACTCCACTTGCTGCGACATCAAAAGTGAGATGCAGTGGGGGGCAGAGCTCTTCAGTGGATAAATCCCAAAAGCTTAAAGGAGCTAACAAGTGTTTTCACAAACCAGCACATACCTATAATTAGAAAAAAACATCAGTGTTGAGAGATTACTTTTTACTTTTTGTAAATGTATCTATAACTAAAACTTTTTCTTCTAGTTTTGTATAGAGTCGGTAAGCAGTGGCGTAACCAGAGTTCTGGGCGCCCGGGGCAGAATTTTTTTTCCCCCCCCCCCCATTACATAAACAACCACTGGAACTGTACCCTGCACTTCCCCCCACACACACGTTTTTATTTTAATTTTTCAAATTTTAATATTTTATTTTTTTAGAAACTTTTTCATTTTTTTAAATTAATTTTTATTTATTAATTATGTCACTTTCGGCATTTAGCCGAAAGTGCCATTTTCGGCCGGCGCCCCCCCTTCACTTTTCGCCCGGGGCCCGCGCCCCTGCTGCCCCCCCCGGTTGTTACGCCACTGTCGGTAAGGACTTAAGACTCCTGTCAGGTTTTACTGCTGTGAGAGACTCCATTGGAGAGATCCCTTTATTTCCTGGCTGTTGAAAAGGTTCTCACCTGGACAGGAAGTGAGGAGAATTCACTGTAGGCTACATTCACACTTGTAACTTGCATATTTGCCCTCTATATAAAGAGAAAAATCTGTCAGGCTGGAAGCTGTGATTATGCTTCTAGATGTGATAAATGACACACGTTTACATGTGTGTACATGCATTTGTGTTCAGATGCATCTGGTATCAAATCCTAGCATCACATGTATACGTGTTAACACATGTTTTTACACATGTTTACATGCATTTACATGCATTTTGGTGTGTTTAGAAATTCAAATCAATTCCTAGATGCATCTGACTTCTATTTTTTCTAAACAGAACTAAACTGACTGCAGATAAAAGCATCTACATGCAATGTGTAAATAGATCCATTGGAAATCATTAAATGCATATAGATGCATTTAGAAAAGCTTTTTAGACATATATAAATGCATCTAATCACGCATAATGTGTATGTAGCCTAATTTCTACATGGATAGAGGTAACATTCTTTATTTAAGCTAAAACTTCTGTCAGCTTTTTTTTTATTGAGGTCTGTTTCTCTCACTTCCTGTCTAGTAAAAGATTGTCCCCAAAAGAGGAAGTGAGGTGCAATATAAATGTCAGAAAATACCATATTATGGATACTAGATGGAGCTGAGGCGCATAGGAAAATAAATACTTACCGTATATACTCGAGTATAAGCCGAGATTTTCAGCCCATTTTTTTGGGTGAAAAGTGCCCCCCTCGGCTTATACTCGAGTCAGCGCCAGCGCGTCATCTTACTTACCTCGCCGAGCGTCGCGTCACTGCTGCTCATTAATGTAATTTTATTGGTATCTATCTACCAGTAGTTGCCTCATTTCCCACCCTCGGCTTATATTCGGGTCAATACTTTTTCCCAGTTTTTTTTGGTAAAATTAGGTACCTCGGCTTATATTCGGGACGGCTTATACTAGAGTATATACGGGATTTCCTATGAGGCTCAGCTCCATCTAGTGGCCATAATGCAGTATTTTCTGACAACTAAATTCATTCTGCGCAAGAAAACATTTTTTTTGCCCTATTTGCACAGAACATATGTAAATGTTAGTTTTTCAGAACAAACGGTTTTCAAAACCTTTTGTAAATGCACCCCTAAGTATACACGTGAAACTCGAATAATTAGAATATCGTGCAAAAGTAATTGCAGTAAGTGCTGCAAAAGGGGCCCAAACCAAGTACTGAGTACATATGCATGTTTGTACTTTTCAGAGGTCCGATATTGTTCTATGTACAATCCTTGTTTTATTGATTGCATGTAATAATCTACTTTTTTGAGGTTGTGGATTTGGGGTTCTTGGGGTTTTCATGAGCTGTAAGCCATAATCATCACAATGATGACAAATCACGGCTTGAATTATCTTGCTTTGCATGTAATGAGTCTATCTCATATATTAGTTTCACCTTTTAAGTTGCATTAGTGAAATAAATGAACTTTGCACGATATTCTAATTATTCGAGTTTCACCTGTACATTTGCTCTACATTGCAAAGGCCAAGTTGTTTGTACAGTTTCCCCATGGCAACAAGTCTGATATGAAATGTAACTTTGTGCACACATGGTTCTTGGTTAGCCTGCACAGGTATGAGTGAGTGAGACATACAACATGCTATTTATATATGTAATTATTTCACTGTCCTGACTTGCAAGTAAAGTTCATGTTGGTCTTTAATATATATATATATATATATATATATATACATACATACATATATATACACA
>NW_017307815.1:275365-276032 GCF_000935625.1 Nanorana parkeri
TGTGTGTGTTACTGGGAGTGTTCACCCTCTCTATGTGCCCTAGAGACCATTGACACCAAGACAGGAATTGATATGAAATTCAAAAAGGGGAGTGCTCTTCACTTTGTAAGGAATTTTCTCACTCTTCTGTTACAGGAAGGACTGAGGACTGACAAGGGTTTTAACCCTTTCCTAATGTATCCTAAACTTAAAAAAAAATAGGTTTTAGATATACATAAGAGGAAATTTATCAATTTTTCAAAACTGGAGCAGTCAGAATCTGGAGCAGTTGCCCATGGCAACCAATCAGTGTCTATCTTTAGTATGCTCAGGTAGGATTTGAAAATGAGACAGAGACATGCTTAGATGCTTTCAAGGAATATTGGATTTGAAATTCATTTAATTTCCTTTTGTCAGACATTTACCAGGAATAAATATTGTTTTTCCAACTGGTTTATCTAGAGGAATAAAAGTGGTTGAAATGCAGCAAAAGAGAGCATGATGCATTTACAAAGATGTAATGCAAAGCATGGTAAAATCAACCATAAATGCAAGATAGCAAACAATACTCCATAATATCCAAACATTCTTATAGTCACAGAAATGCTTCAGAAAAGCACATTAGAAGCAGAATTTAAAAACCTGTGTACACAATCCCTGCACAATTCAACCCATTTATATATATATA
>NW_017307815.1:276165-292058 GCF_000935625.1 Nanorana parkeri
TATATATATATATAAAAGGTTTTTTCCATATGCTTTTGAGTTTGAGTATACCAAGGTAAATGTTTACATTTATCCCATTTATATTAGTGGGATTTCAATGCACTATGCAGTTCCTGTACCTTGATGTGGGCAAAGCAAAAGAGTTGATTGCATATTTTGTTCCATTGTTATCATATTGCCTTACAAGCTGTGTCTCATCACTTGTCTGTTAAAGTCAATGCGAAGACCTGATTTAGTGTTTGTGTCATATAATTTGTATATTCCAGATATGTCTCTGAACAAGAATTAGCAATGCATTTGTAAATTGCATTTCAGAGAAAAGACAGGCATTTTCTTGACAACTATAAATATTGCCACAATTATTCCCCACTGTGTCTGACAATGAACTGAGCAACTTTTAGAGTTTTCATAAATATTTGGTCACATGCCTCCTAATGAACTTGCCATAATTGTCTCAGTGAATGCTTATCTGCAATGAGGTTTCTATTACTGGTACAAAGTGTAAGATATGTACACAGTGATTGGCTAATGGCCCATCCAGGACAGCAACTAAAACACACAAATAAATATTGAAATAATTGACATTGGGTTCACCATAGTTTATCGTGTTTTGATAAAGTGTGCAATTGTGTTTTGATGTTTGACCTGTCAGGGAACCTTTGGACATTTTTCTACTGGATAATAAAGGAAAGAGTAAACATTTTTTTATCTGTTTTTCAAGAGTGAAAAAGCTACAGTAATCAGTGTTCAATTATTTTCTGGATGATAAACAATTCTTTCCTTTTTGCTTACATATCCATTAATTGGCAACAGTTTCTAAGGCTAAACGTTTTAATAATCCTGAATTTATTCATCTTCATTAATTAAAGGGAAAGGGGTTTCTGAGATTTGTGATGTTGATGATGATGATTCTATTCATACACTAGCTGATGATATAAAATATTAGGTGATGTTGACCAGGTAGAATATGTAGAACAGTTCTTATAACCAAACCTCTTTCAGATCAAGCCACCCAAGTTTGATATACAAATATTTGATCTCCAAACATTAGGTTGATGTATAGGCACAGTACGAATGGTGGAAGATTTTTTGTTTGAAATATATTTTAGTCAATATGTACAAATGGACTAGATGAATGTGAAAGTTTATACCTATGGAGAAGAGAGGGGGAGGCCTGCAAGACATCTATAATGCTAACTCATCTCAGGAAAAAACAATAGGCATCAGTTGGGGAAATCCAACCTGGCCAATTCATAGATGTCCTGAGAAAAGTCAGGATATGTTTGGAGAAACTCAGAATTGCAAGCAGATACACAATTATTCAAATAATTCATCCAATCCAATCCAAACATAATTAGATGGAGCCAGTGAAGGTCATCTTATGTATGTAGGCAGTTCTTTTTATTTTTATACATACATTGTGCTGGCACTTTTTGAAGTTGGAGTTTCAGCAGCAAAACAAGAGTCCTCCAAAATCCTCTAACCACTAACTTCACTTTGATTGATTTGATTGATTAGACTACCCCTTACAATTCAATTGAACTTGATTTATCCAGCAAAATCAAAACAATATAGCTTGGTCAAGATTGTGACTGGATAGTAAAGTAGCAAGTGATTAGGGATGTTCAGATACCAAGTACCGTACTCGGTACAAGTACAATCACATGTACAGTTACTTTTCCAGCTCCAAGACTAGATTAGAGAAAAATTAAAAAGTTAGGCGGCAGCTGTCATTTTTAGCTGTCATTTTTAAGGAGCATACGGGGCTCCTGGGATTTGTGCATCCCTGTTTTATGTATGATTTTTTTTATAAACATATATAAGGGATGCACCGATACCATGATTTTCAAGTACAAGTACTGATACTTGTCCAAGTACTGATACATTTTTGTTTATTGTCATGTCACAGTTTCTCTAAAACAATACAGACTAATGATTTCAGGATGGTGGTGGAACGCCAGGGCCCTGTCACAGCTGCAACTGCTGTGATCCTGGTAGTTCTCGTGAAAATGCCAAGCATCAGAACTGGTATCTGAACTGGTATCTGAACATCCCTACAAGTGATCATCATTGCTGTGCTCTCCTTTCCGATCAGCATGCTGTATTTTTTCACTCTCAATGCAGTAAAGCCTGACTAGCTTAGAGTGCTGTCCCATGCTCTCCATTTAAATACTAATGTCCAGGGGATTACATGAGATGAGTACTGAGAAAAATGAGGGGACTACCGAAAATGTAATTTAAAGTATATCTAAACCCAAGAATAAAAATATATTGCTATTTGCAGGTCCTTATATGTGGCTGCATTAGTTTTCATTTTTCAGGCTGAAAACATTTTAAGAAAGTACAGAAAATATCATTTGATCTTGTCAGAAATTGACTGTTATTGTTGTTTTCTGTTAGTGGAACTAAAACCAAAAACAATGTTATCTTCTTTTTGTAAACTACTCATCTCCCCCCCATGAAATGTATATGAAGAGAGGAAGACAAGTTTAAAGTCCAGCCAGGGTGGCAACCATGGTTCTTTGCATAGAGCGAGAGAGTGTTGTCACCCTAGGAGGACATGTCTTACCCACAGAATTACCAATTGAAAATAAAAGGAAATGTCAGGACTGGTGAGCTGCAATATAATAAATGTTTATTTTTGTTTGCTTTACATGCACTTAAAGTATTTTTTTGTACATAAATACATAACTGGATTACAGTGGTGTACTTTATATCTGACTATACTTGTACTTTAACCTTCTAAAACCTAACCTTAACCTTAAAGTGTATTTTCACTTTTGCCAGCAATTGGAGAAAACCCCACTATGGGGTCTATTCACAAAGCTGCCATAGGCAGCCGTGTGAATAACCGACCCGAAGTGAAGTGAGCCAAACGCTATTCGGCTTTTTACTTCAGGCTTGTACGGCTGATTTCGGCCGTACACCGACTAAAATCAGCTGTACATCGGCTTGCTGCAGCTGGCTTTGGGTCGGACAAACATGCTCCGCATGTTCGGCCGACCCGAAGTGCAGAAGGAATTCGACTCAGCCGATCCAACATCTGGATCGGCTGAGCCGAACCTTCGGCAGGCTACTCGCTGCTGTTCGGCCTATTCTCATTGATGCCGAACAGCAGTGAGTGAATAGCCGAATGCCGCTGAGTGGCATTCGGCTCGGGTATTCTGCCCGGTACCTCTGTGGTACCGAGCAGAACAGAAAAACAGTTAAAAAAGTAGAAAAGATAAAATAGAAAACGATTGGGCGGAGCTAGCAGGGACAGCTAGCTCTGCCCAACTTTTTTCTATTGGCCGGGCAGTTCTACTGCCGTCAGAATAAAGAAAAGAAAAAATCACCATAGGAATGAATAGCTAGATTCCTATTGGCTATTTCCCTTTGCAATAGCCAATAGCAAACTTGCTATTGCACCCGCCCTCTGCTGGAGTAAATGTTCTTGCCTTTTAGATGTGTTTGAGTTGCAGGTCTTTGCAAGCTTCTCTCTCAGTTTCAGTAACAGCAAACTCTGCTTCTCCTTATAGAGAGACTTACAACAGACTGAGATACCCTCATTACCATACAATGAAAGAAGTCAAGCTTCTAGATCCTTTACCCTTTGTTAGGGCAGATGGGGTTCAAATCTAGTTTACAACTGATAATGACATCTGCCAGCACAGTACAGGCAGGGTTCATTATCGTAAACATTGCCCCCACCCTCCACCCCTTTCCATTCCAGAGGAAAATTGAGTACAGAGAAAAACCTTTCTTTGTGAATTGAGCCAGTATTATGCAAGCAACAATATATTGTTTTTATTTTAAGTAATGCTACATGAATGAGAAACACGTGACAAATATAAAATGGGTATTATCCAAATTTGGCTGCAAAAGTGGAAACAGACTTTGAACTCTGGGCACAGGTAATAAAAGTTTGTTGTATAATAAATTTTGTTTACCTGAAATGAAGTGTGGAAAAGATAGTGCCTTTGTTCTGAAATGAGCAGTTTTATAGAGTTTATATCTTCAATTGCCCAATATGGGAATCATCAGTGCTGTAGCCTTACTATGTGCTGGATGAGTGGTCATCTATTGCTGCCTAGTTTTGGAAATCCTTGTGAAGAAGTAGCACTTGTCTCTCCTCACCCACTCACATTCCCTTTATTTACTAACAGGCTTTGCTGGGGGGAGTTTGGGGGGGATGCTGGACACATAAGCATTCTGATCCCCTCTCACCAACTAATGCTATGCTCTAAGGCTAAGCTATTGCCCAAGAGTCAGCCAACATATTGGCTAAAGTTACAGGACTCTTGGGAATTGTGGATTATGTACCTATTTAACAAGACAATTGTCCATGTAGCACACTTTACTGATCCCTTCTATTGATGCACATGATAGAGCTCATCATATCATAGGGATTCTAAGAGGTCTATTTATAAAGGCAAGTTGATATCACTTTTTTTCTCTCTGCTGTACACCGAAAGGTTACTTCACACTGTGTTCTGTAATTTATTGCCCATCTATAAACTGAAGGTCACAGTTTGGAGTTATTTCTTGTTTAATGCAGCATTTAATTTTAACAACACTCTGTGTGACGTATTGCCCTCTCAGACTCACCCTGCACAGAGATTTTTCAGCTTATGGGAAAACAACCTAAGCACCAGCAGACTGAGAATGGACATTGTTTGGGCAACATAATTCCTCAGACAAGTCTTTATTCACAGAAACAATAGCTTCCATTGCGTGTTTTAGAGTAGACACACACCTTTCACAGCATCTGCTGCTGTAATTTTGGCCTTTAAGAAATGCCTGTGCCTCTCTCTGCCATGCCCATACAGGAATCTAACAGAGTTGGTATAAGGTAGCTTTCTTCTAAGAGGCAATACTTTAAGTTTAGGCTACAGAATTTAGAGATTTAGCGTAACAATTTTAAAATATTGTTTCAATGAAAATAAAACAAAAACAGTTTAGGAAATTTTTTTACAGCAAATATACTACAAAACAAACAATTAGCAACAGTAAAATAAAAGTAATTAAGAAAATACTTAGCAAGTGTGCATGGTCTTTGGTTTAGCTTGGAGTCCAGTTGCATTGTAAATCCAATTTGATATATTAAAATAACATGCCCTCATGAATGACCCTTAGCACTGCTTCTTAGTTTTGATTAAGGGTACACTGATACCGATACTAGTATTGGTATCGGTGCTGATACTGAGTATTTGGGTGAGTACTGCGCTGAGGGAGCATTGTTGCTTGTTGCTAGGCAGCCTGGCTTCCTAACCAATCAGGAATCTGGGTGACATGTAATGACCCGCCTCCCAGCGTCCTGATTGGTGAGTAAGCAAGGCTGCCTAGGAACAAGTGAAGCAGGCTTCCTAGCCAATTAAAAAGCTGGGAGGTGGTCAGGACGTGCTTTGTCTCCTTCAATTTTTCCCTGTGGGACACCATTAGGTGAACGCCGCCATTCCGGGCGGCGAGGGATCAGGTGACCGAAAGAGAAGGAGAGATCAACTTGACAAGGAGAGTACTTGACAAGGAGACATTAGAAGGGGTTGGAAAACCAAAACTTAAAAGACCTTTTTAACAAGGAGCCCCTCTTGGGGAACTGTCAGTGAATGTTTGGAGGACTGCCGAACAGATTGATCAAGTGTCACTGAGAGAGGGAAGTTGCCGTTTCTTAGGTGCTGTTCATGGGATATGCATGTAATGATACATGCCACTTGACATGTCAGTTTCTTTGCTGTTATTATTTTAGAGTTTTTGATTTATTTGCACGTTTTTTTTAGGAGGATTGGAGGGCCACCACAGAGCCCCTTCTTCCTTCTCAAAGTTTGTTCACAGCTTGAATTAATATCATGGTTTAAATTTAAGTTTTCTGTGTTGTTTTACTACATCGCTAGCCAGAGGTTCGCATGTTTGAGATATAAATGCCGAACCAATAAGGTTGATCACTGGCACTAATTCTGAAGGTTCCAGTGTTGATTTTTATTATTCTTATTATGTTTGTGTGTTGAACCTTCTAGTCATATGTAAATAATTCACTTGTATCAATAATTTTTCACACGGATTGTCGTAATTTTACACATATTTGTTTATTAATACTTTAGTTTGTAGTTGGTTCACATAGACCGAGACATATTTGCTTTACATTTATTCACATTTATTCACCTATATACATTGTTGCGGCTGGTCCAATCAGGTAGTTAGGCACGCATTCCCAGCACAGTGATTTCTGTGATATACTGGTCAGGACGTGCTGCCCGGCTTCCTGATTGATTAGCAAGCCAGCTTCACTTGTTGGTAGGCAGCCTGGCTTCCTAACCAATCAGGAAGCCGGGCGCACATCATAACTCGCGTCCCGGCTTCCTGATTGGTCAGGAAGCCACGCTACCTAGCAACAAAGAAAGCTGGGAGTCGGGTCATAACGTGCCGCCCGGCTTCCTGATTGGCTAGGATGCCTTCTTCACTTGTTGCTAGGCAGCCTGGCTTCCTGACCAATTATTAAGCCGGACGGCACCTCACGACTTGCTCCCCGTCTTCCTAATTGGTCAGGAAGCCAGGCAGCCTCAGGAAGTAAATCCAGTGTTCTTTCATTAGAAGACCGGCTTCACGGGCAATCAGGAAGCCAGGTGACAGGTCATGATATGCCACCTGACTTCCTTATAATGGGAATATGCGGCAACTACATCGCTAGCCAGAGGTTCGCATGTTTGAGATATAAATGCCGAACCAATAAGGTTGATCACTGGCACTAATTCTGAAGGTTCCAGTGTTGATTTTTATTATTCTTATTATGTTTGTGTGTTGAACCTTCTAGTCATATGTAAATAATTCACTTGTATCAATAATTTTTCACACGGATTGTCGTAATTTTACACATATTTGTTTATTAATACTTTAGTTTGTAGTTGGTTCACATAGACCGAGACATATTTGCTTTACATTTATTCACATTTATTCACCTATATACATTGTTGCGGCTGGTCCAATCAGGTAGTTAGGCACGCATTCCCAGCACAGTGATTTCTGTGATATACTGGTCAGGACGTGCTGCCCGGCTTCCTGATTGATTAGCAAGCCAGCTTCACTTGTTGGTAGGCAGCCTGGCTTCCTAACCAATCAGGAAGCCGGGCGCACATCATAACTCGCGTCCCGGCTTCCTGATTGGTCAGGAAGCCACGCTACCTAGCAACAAAGAAAGCTGGGAGTCGGGTCATAACGTGCCGCCCGGCTTCCTGATTGGCTAGGATGCCTTCTTCACTTGTTGCTAGGCAGCCTGGCTTCCTGACCAATTATTAAGCCGGACGGCACCTCACGACTTGCTCCCCGTCTTCCTAATTGGTCAGGAAGCCAGGCAGCCTCAGGAAGTAAATCCAGTGTTCTTTCATTAGAAGACCGGCTTCACGGGCAATCAGGAAGCCAGGTGACAGGTCATGATATGCCACCTGACTTCCTTATAATGGGAATATGCGGCACTTGTACTCGGTACTTGTACGCGATCGAGAAAAACGGTATCGGTGCATACCTAGTTTTGATGGTAAGTAAAGCTGCTGAGTTGCAAATGCAGTCATTATTTCTGGCTCCTTTACAGGATTAATATAACCAATCCCAGAGTCTGTGGAATGTGCTGAATAGGTATTGAGGTATGTTAAGATGCTCAATCAGACACTCCTTTATCGCCAAATGTTCCAAATGCATTTATATTTCCATTTGACAAGGTTGTATACTCCAACAACCAACATACTATTGATTAGCATTAAATGTTGATTCCCAGACACCAAACATGGTAAATTGCAGAGGTTTGTTTCTCCTAGGAGGTCTATTGTTCTCCATAATTTTCCTGGACCTGGTCATATAAGTGTGTCTGTGGTATGTCATTATAGAGCACTACCCCCATTCTGACAGATGTGTATCCCTCGCTGACTGTTTACAAAATGGCATTAAAATATTGTTTATGATACTGCTTAAGCTTGTTATATGGCATTTATAATGGCTCCGGTTTGTTCTCTGAGCTGTGCTGTGTTCTAGTGTGTGTGTGTGTGTGTGTGTATGTTTGCACCACAAACATAAGATTTAAATTTGACTTTTTTGTCACCAATATGTACATTTAGGATGAATGTGGGTGGATTGTGGTGTTCACTACAACATGCCCGTGCTACCTAGTCAGTTTGGCATTCATCAGACCTCGCTATTGTCACACTCCACTGACCCAAAAGCAAGCAACGTGCACCACTGTGCTTTATAAATATGCATTTTTTAAAGAAGTAATATGGCCACAGAAAGTTTATCCCATAACCTAAACCCTAACCTTTTCCTTAACCTAACCTCTAACTTTAAAGTGCATTGCTTACACAGGGAGCATAAAGCAAAGGATTCACTTTAAAGTTAAACTCCAGGCAGACAAAAATGCACAAATTAATGTAGCTCTTTTAATTAAAGGAGAACTATTGGGTATGGGATTTTCTCCATAGTTCTCCTAAGAGTAACGGGAGGACACAAACTAGCGTCCTCCCATCACCCAAAGCTCAGTATACCGCGAGCTACAGCTCGCGGTTTACTGAGGCGCCGCAGCCGGGACGGATCCCGACATTACTGTCTGGATCCACCCAGCTGCGTGAGTGACAGCTGGCTCTTCCTATCTAGCCAGCTGTACCCACCCCCTTCCCTGTCCATTCCGCCAGTCAGCGCTGGAGGATCGTAGGGGGGGAGGGGGAGTCCCTGCAGGGAGCCGTGAGTGACAGTCACGGCGCTCTGCAGGGACAGGATCGAGAAGTGAGCGAGCGACGTTATGTGTTCGCTCACTTTCCCATCTATTGAGTCGACCTGTGACAGTTTCATTGTCACAGGTCGGCTAGAACTATGAGGCTGAGTGATTTTCACTCGCCTCATAGTTCTCCTTTAATACATCTTCAAGTGTTTTTGTAAGTGCAGGCAGTGTAAGTACCTACATTTGACCTGATATCACCCACTTTACAATCCCTATACAGCAGAGAATAGACTGTGAGAAGCGGCACAGGGAGACAATTAGTTGCACTGCAATGCAATGAACATAATGATAAGATAGAAGAGCAGAGTGACAGAGATATACCCTCATCATTCTACTGCTACCGGCATTCATTCTACCGGCAGAGGTATATAAGTCTCAGGCCTGGATAGAGATAAATATGTTCTGATGTTCTATACGTTTTTGATGTTCTGTTCATGGCAAGCAAAGGAAAACCCTCTGTAAGCAATGAATGAGTCACGAGCTTTATAGTTTACTTAAGGCTATGAACTCCTTGTATGAGAAGCTATTGACTCCTTGTATGAGAGGCTCTTAACTCCTTGTATGAGAGTGTTGTTTGACCTGGAGTGGGGAAAAGCAAGTATATTCTGGGGGGTATATGGATGGGATGGGGAGTGAGGGTTAAATCAAACCTACAGCTTTGGCTTAAACAAGTTCAGCATAGGTTTGCTGCTACCCGTAACTCTAATGTGACCACTTTTAATCTGCACTTATCTTGGCTTTGCTGAAATTATTGGGATTGGTTCTATAAACAAATGGCACCAAGAAACTGGCCTAAAAAATGATTGATTTTGTTTGATGCCTAGTTTAAATTGATAATAATTAATGTCTGAATAAATCAGATGTTTTTTGTGGTGATTTGCTTATATTAACCCATGTAAAATTGCAATAAATAATTAAGCAACCAAAAAAATCAACCATACCGGTAACCAGGGCTGGATTAACCTAGGGGCCGGTGGAGGTGCCGCAAACCTGGGGGCCGTGACTGGCCACAATCCGGCAGTGGCAGCCCTTTATTCAAGCATATTAGAGGGCTGCTCACTCCACACTAGGGCCCAAGAGGCTCCAGCGAGTAGCCCTCTAATATGCCCGAATAGAGGGCTGTCACTGCCTGATTGTGGCCGGTCACCGCCTGAATAGAGAGCTGCACCCATCAGTGTCACTCCTAGCATACCTAATAAGAGCCCACACTGACCACCCAGAGCCCGCACTGACCACCCAGAGCCCACACTGCCCACCCGGAGCCCGCACTGACCACCCAGAGCCCACACCGACCACCCGGAGCCCACACTGACCACCTGGAGCCCGCACTGACTACCTAGAGCCTGCACTGACTGCCTAGAGCCCACACCGACTACCAAGAGCCTGCACTGACCACCCAGAGCCCGCACTGACCACCCAGAGCCCACACTGACCACCTGAGAAACGCACTGAACACCTGAGAGCTGCACTGACCAACTGAGAGCCCCACTGACCACCAGAGGGCCCCATTGACTGCCAGGGAGCTGCACTGGCCCCCTGAGAGCCTGCACTGGACACCTGGATGCCTCACTGACCACCTAAGAGCCTCACTGACCACCAGAGATCCCGCACTGGCCCTCTGAAGCCTGAACAGCATCCTGAGAGCCTGCACATTCCCCCTGAAACTCTGGAGACATCAGGCCATGAACCCAGAGCAACACGGAGTATGTAGCTTCATAGTATTCTGAATTGCTGTATAATGTATTGCTGGGATTTGCAGTCCTCTATAGCTGATGGTATTATTCTGCAGTACTTAACAATGCCTTGCTGGGATTTGTAGTCTTATATAGCCGGCGCCGTTCTGCATTGCTTTATAATGCATTGCTGGGATTTTTAGTGCTCTGTAGTTTGTGGTATTCTGCATTGCTGTGTAATGCATTACTGGGATTTGCAGTCCTCTATAGTTGGTGGTATTCTGCATTGCTGTGTAGTTTATTGCTGGGATTTGTAGTCCTCTATAATTGGTGGTATTATTCTGCATTGCTGTATAATTTATCGCTGAGATTTGTAGTCCTCTATAGCTGATGAGAGAGAGAGAACCATTGAGCACAAGGTACACCATAGCAGCTAATCAACTTTTACATTTTATTCATTATATAAAATGAATATATGCATTTTATTGTTTGCTAATAAAGACAACACCAAATTTGTTACACAATAAAATGACCTTTAAAGGAATACTATTGTAAATCCGACTTTCATTCCAGACATTAGTACTCATATTTTCCTATAAATGTAATTTTTCTATGTAAAATGAATTAACATATATTTGCATTTATTTTCATTGCTTGTGTCTTGTATTTCCTGTGAATGTCTTTCATATGCGGCCTTTCCATCCCTTGCTGCATAGCAGAAAGTAATAGCTGTGAAATGTTTTCTGTTATCATGATGGTCTGAAGCAATAGTTGTAGTGAGTGGAATGAGAATTTTTATTTTGTGCTTTAAAGTGATTTTGTCACTTAAATAAACATTCCAAATAGAGTTCCCTACAAGAAGACATTGAATAATCATATCTATGGCCGTTGATCTCTGCAGTTTAAAAAAAAAAAACCCACTGCCTGCTAAAGATTCTGCAGAATCTAACACTTTGTAGAGGTCAATTTCCTGGCCCCTGGCACTCTGAACTCACCTCCCGGTTATAAGGCGCTTGACAGCACTGCAATACTTGGTCCCGCATTACTGTGCATTACATTGTGGTTGAAAAAAGTAGTGTGTGCACTACTTTTTTCAACCACAAGGCACGCTATTGCGGCATTGTGACATAGTCAAGTGCATTGCAGCTAGGAGGTGCATTTGAGGTTCCATTTAAATGAATGGCAATGCAACGCATCTGCTGCACTGTAACGCAATGTAGGTGCAGTGTGCTTTATTGTGTGTTAGTTGCTTGGAACAGTTTCATTAAGACACAGCCTTGGTGCAAACTGGCCTTCAAATTCTGTGGGACCTGCAGCTGGTGAGCTTTGCCTTCACTACTGCAGAGATCGGCAGTGCAGGCAGCTGGATAGATTAGTATTCTATATCTTCTTAGCAGGAGGGCTGTATTAAAAACATTTATTTGAGCGACAGCGCCTCTTTAGAGCTGAACTCCAGGCAACAGGCATACATTGATACAGCTTTGTATTCAATAATAGATCATGACATTTATTTTTTGAAATGCAACCAATGTAAGTACCCAAATATTACTTGGCATCAGCCTCTTTCAGTCTAGTGTACAGTCCGTACAGCAGACCTCAGTGTGGAGGAGGAAGAAGCAGCACAAGGCACCACTTTTGTATTCTGCATTGCAAGGGACATGCTGATAGTAAGAGAGAGCACAGAAACAGATAGATGAGCTCATAAGTATGCTGCTTCTCACTGTAAAGTCATGGGGTGGGAGTGGGAAGGGGGCCTGTGAGTGAAAGTGAAACTGCAACAGTGAACCACTATCACTTTACTGTAAATAGGTAATGTTCAGCAGAGGAAGGCCATGATACCACACCCCATAGCTATACAGTACAAACACAACAAAACAGGCATACAGCCTGGTGGGGGCTTTTAAGGTATGCAAACACAGCCTCCAATTAAAATAAAGTAAACATTATCAATAACAATAAAAACATGGTAGCTAAAAACATCACAGCCATGAAGTCAGCCATGAAGTTCATATGGCATCTACAAGCTCCAATATTTGAATACTGATTCCAAAATGATTTAAATGCAGTTTGAGTACCACAATGTCGTGATGAGGTAGCACCCAAGTGGTAGTTGGCACACAGATATTTCCTCAACGTGTTTCACCATACCTGGCTTCTTCAGGAGGATGTTACGACAAGTGTGGACCAGTAGAAACAAGGACATGGAGGGAGTTATGGAGGTGCGTCCAGACACCGGCTGCCCCAGGGGGCCCCTGGAGGGGCAACCACCATGCAAGGAACATAACAGCGGAAGCACATCCTCTGCTGACATGCCATAGGCTCCCACTACTCCATTGGACATGCGCCAACATGGTAAAGCCATGTATGGCGAAATGCGTTGAGGAAACATCAATGTGCCAACTACCACTTTGGTGCTATCTCATCAGGACATTGTTGGACTCAAACTGCATTTAAATCATTGTGGAATCAGTATTCAAACATTGGAGCTTATACTGTATATACCATAAATGCGTTGTGATGTTTTTAGCTACTATGTTTTAATTATTATTAATAAAGTTTACTTTGTTTGATTTTAAGGCCTTGTTTGCATACCTTAAAAGCCCCCACCAGGCTATATGCCTGTTTTGTTGTGTTTGTACTATCACATTACTGTCTTTATTTCCATTGGATGTATTTGCCCTTGTTGTGTCCCTGGAACAGGAAGTTAGGAGTACAGGGACACACACAATCATAAAAATACTTTTGATAGTAGAGAGGGGAGGAGGTGCTTGTTGCTGTCTGTGTCCCTATTGACTCCTCTGTCACTGATACAAAATACACCCAATAGGAATACAAGCCGCCTTTAAAACCTGACAATTTCTGAGCCTTAGTCACTTTATTCAGAACTAAACAAACATTTTGCTTGAAGTTTATCTTCAAGCTAAAAAAGTAAACAACATGATTTCAGTTTACCTTTTTTGCCACAGCCATGCAGTGATATGATGCAGGAGGAGCAGCTACAATCCAAACATAGTTAAAGGGTTAACAATACAGAGGAGTAAAAACGTATATATTAACTATTTCAGCAGTAAATGTTATGATCAGCAGCACATTGGGCATCCTTCTTTTTAAATATAAACATGTTTACTGAAGATCCTGAAAAGATAAAATCACATTTAAGCCAAAGCTACCACTAAATCTGGTAACTACTACTCAATATTGTACTTTCCCACTGAAAAAAGAATCTAATAACATTATTACACCATGTTCCACCACCTGCATTCTCTGACTAGCTATGTGTTTTAAGAGCTTATGAGTGAATTACTAAGCAATCCAAAGTATGCATTTATAATTTCACTAAAATGGGAGTAAATCCATCGACCCAATAAGACAGTCAATATTTGTAGGAAGTCAGAATCAGTAATTTACTAATCTGCCTGAGCTAAGTACACAGTCAATTCACTTATCTCTTGTTAGGTGGCTATACCAATTATTACACAATACAATTAATATGATCAATAAATCTCTAATTATAGTTTCAGTAAAATGACTGTAAAAATATGACAAATAAACAACAACGCTAAATATATAAATATATTAAAGTTTGTATTTTTTCTATTTTGATTATTTTGTCCATTGAATGTATTTATTTGAAAATGTTTCATTAATGTCTGCTCTTGTATAATGCTTTCTCTCATACTGCCATCTGACAGATACAGTATACAATAAATTCTGATTTTCAGCATTGTTACATATTGTTACCTTTAGGTGGCCCTGTGATTCTACACAGCTTTATTTTAAACATGTTTTTGCTGCTGTCATTAACTTAATGAGAAGGTAGTACGTATATTCTGATGTGAGTGTTTCACAGTGAGTTTACCTTACACCCTGAGGGGTCTATTTATAAGCAATTTGCAGAGGTTTCATCTTCTGAATCTTTATGAGCATTTATCCTATATGAAAAATAGACTTAAATAGATGCAAAAATTAAGGTTTTTTATATACTAGGAGGGGAATTTATCAAAATCTGGAGCAGCTGTACATGGCAACCAATCAGCATCCACCTTTCATTTTCAAACCTTAACTGAACAAACTGAAGAGAGAAGCAGATTGGTTGCGATAGGCAACTGCTCCAGTTTTTTCTGCTCCAATTAATTTGATAAATCCCCCCCTATACATTTTCTTTTCAGGACAATTATTTGTACTGTAATACTGCATTTTGGCCACTAGATAGAGTTAAGGAGCATAGGAAATGAAATAAATAAATATACATTCCCTATGCTTCTCAGCTCCATCTAGTGGCCAAAATGCAATATTATATTATGTACATTTGACCTGAAAAGAAAATATATTTAGGAACGTTCATTTTTGTTGTTTTCAGAATGAACATTTGCATCTGATGAATGTTTAGTAAGATTTTCAATGTTAATGGCTCTGTGAATTGATTATAAATAGACCCCTAGGTGATGTCCTCACACTTCTGTTGCTGACAAGCTACATTGTCAGGTGCAGTACTGGTCTTAGTGAAGGACTTTGATTATAGTTATGTCATAGGTTAATGTCTACCCTGTGTTTTCGACATGTAAATTTCGTTTTGCTCCAAATACAATTTTGGACGAAATTTCATGAATTGCAATTCCAATGAGGCCAAATGCAAACAAAACAGATTGTCCTTTAAACAAAAATTGGATTATCTGATTTTCTTTCAAAATTAAACTGAATTGGACATATGACTGTTTTCTGACCAATCAGGAAACCCCATCCGAAACCTAAATGAAATTCTGAAAGATCCAAATTCTGAATAATTAAATGACGTTCGGACCCGAAAAAGAAAAAACTAAATCGAAAACAATTTTTTTTTTTTTTTTGCCAGCTTACATGTCTACTGCATTTGCCCTAGAATTCACAATGATTTGCTTTCTGCATGCTGAATAGGTGGTTAGTAAGGAACTGATAGAGTCCATTGTCAGCGATGACACTGGCTGTCTTGTCCCAGTTTATTTCTTGTTTAGTAGTAGAGCTGGCAGGTGGTAATAAGGGCACAGTTGCCACAGTTATCTACTGTTTAAAAGAGTTTGCATTGCAATGCTACAAAATGTGTAAATATATTGTTGTTAAATGTATTAGTAATATACAAATGAGTTTCTCTGGCAAGCATGGCATGCAGAATATTTTACACTATATATAAAACACGGATGCACTCTGGGGAGATAATGGAAGGGCGTCATGGCAGCCCTAGTTGCTATTTTTTTTCTATTGCTGCTGCTGCAGATTATATACTTTTTCTATACATAGCACTATATAGTTACTGAACAGGGCCGGCCTTAGGGGTGTGCGAGCAGTGCGGCCGCACAGGGCGCCATGGCAACAAGGGCGCCGTGCGGCCGACACAGCTCGTCCTGGGGGCGGCTTCTCTCCCCCTCACCGCTGGGCGCTGGCCATCCGATATGACAGCGCTCTCCTGCTGGGCGCAGGAGGGAGCGCTGCCTGCTGTCAGGATGGCG
>NW_017307815.1:295683-341219 GCF_000935625.1 Nanorana parkeri
CTTTCTCGCACAGGGCGCCTAAAGGCCTATGGCCGGCCCTGTTACTGAATAGGGGATTTACACCTGCACAGATCACGGAACATTGACGTACAGAGGGTATGCTGTGTGCTTGTATTTTTCTGCATCTCAGGGACTCTTAGAGCCACATGAACCCCCCAAAACAGTGTTTTCATAAAGAGGGGGAATATAGATCCTCTAAAATTGCAAGTGTTAACTTAGATACAGGGGCGGACTGACCATTGGGGCATGTCGGTGGATCCAGGAATCAAGTGAGTATTTAAAAAAAAATATATATTTTATGTTCCCAGTAGGGAACAACAACTAATTGACTAATCGATGATTGAAAACGTTTTCACATGTCTATGCAGGTGGGGCGTGTGGGAGGGACTTGTATATGGGCGGAGCACAAGGGGGCACCATAATCTTGTATTGCCCGGGGGCCCCATGTGTTGTCAGTCCGCCCCTGCTTAGATATAAATACTGCTTCATGGAATTTTTTTTTAAAGTGTATTTACACTTTTGAAACCAAATTGGGATAACACCTATTTTAAATTGTGTTACATGTGCTTATTCACATAACATAACTGAAGTTTTTCCATGTTCTATAATTTCAAGGAGTGGGCTTGAGCTCACTGGGGAGATAATGTTTACCAAATGTAACCCTGTCTTTACTGTGCTGGCAGATCTCATTACCAGTTGTAAACTAGATTTGAGCACTATCTGTCCCAACAAAGGTCAATTTAATAAGCATTTGAAATAGGTTAAAAACTGTATATAACCTTAAAGTGCTTTGTGGTGATTATTTTTGTTTTTTTTAGTGCAAAAACCTTAACTTTAATCTCGCTTTAAAGATCTAGAAGTATTATATGTTAATGAAAGAAAACATATATTGTGTGAATCGCAACACGTAACATAACATATCATGGGGCTTTCTCAAATTTGACTGTAGAAGTGGAAATATACTTTAAGGTAAACTCCTCTTAATATATTATTTTTAGGTTGCAGCAGGTTGACTCAATTTCCTTTGCTACACTATATTGCCAAAAGTATTGGGACACCCCTCCAGATCATTGGATTCAGGTGTTTCGTGAAATTTCCATGCTACTAAATATTCCTGTTAGTGGTATTATAACAAAGTGGAAGCGACTGGGAACCACAGCAACTCAGCCACGAAGTGGTAGGCCACGTAAAATGACAGAGTGGGGTCAGCACATACTGAAGCGCACAGTGTGCAGAGGTCACCAACTGTCTGCAGAGTCAATAGCTACAAACCTCCAAACTTCGTGTGGCTTTCAGATTGGCACAACAACAGTGCGTAGAGAGCTGCATGGAATGGGTTTCCATGGCTGAGCAGCTGCATCCAAGCCTTACATCACCAAGTGCAATGCAAAGCATCGGATGCACTGGTGTAAAGCACGCCGCTACTGGACTCTAGAGAAGTGGAGACGTGTTCTCTGGAGTGACGAATCACGCTTCTCTGTCTGGCAATCCAATGGACGTGTCTGGGTTTGGAGGTTGCCAGGAGAATGGTACTTGCCTGACTGCATTGTGCTAAGTGTAAAGTTTGGTGGAGGGGGATTATGGTGTAGGGTTGTTTTTCAGGGGTTGGGCTTGGCCCCTTAGTTCTAGTGAAGGGAACTCTTAAGGCATCAGCTTACCATTTTGGACAATTTCATGCTCCCGACTTTGTGGGAACAGTTTGGGGATGGCCTCTTCCTGTTCCAACATGACTGCGCACCAGTGCACAAAGCAAGGTCCATAAAGACATGGATGAGCGAGTTTGGGGTGGAGGAACTTGACTGGCCTGCACAGAGTCCTGACCTCAACCTGATAAAACACCTTTGGGATGAATTAGAGTGGAGACTGCGAGCCAGGTCTTCTCGTCCAACATCAGTCCCTGACCTCACAAATGCGCTTCTGGAAGAATGGTCAAACATTCCCATAGACACACTCCTAAACGTGTGGATGCCTTCCCAGAAGAGTTGAAGCTGTTATAGCTGCAAAGGGTGGGACAACTCAATGTTTCACCCTTACGGACTAAGACTGGGATTCCATTAAAGTTCATGTGCGTGTAAAGGCAGGCATCCCAATACTTTTGGCAATATATCGGTATGTCTTATCCGAAGACACCTCTCCCCCTTAGAAGATATATGTACAGCAGGAAAAGATTGGGGTTTAATGAGATGTCATAGCCATTGCACAAGTATGTGACACTCGTGTCTCTCCACGGCCAGGACCGAGCTCCGTGCGCGCATCTGCGCAGGCGTGCCGTAAGGCCCCGCCCACTCTCGGACGGGGTCCATCGCCGTCACTGTGCAGGCCCGCCTTGAGACTCCGCCCACTCACTCGAGCCGCCGGCATAAAGCCGCGGTCCACGAATTGATCGGCGTCCCATTATTGTTGAAGCAGGGCGCTGATCAAACCAGCCTCCCCTTGCTCCACTCCAGGAACCAACTACCGAAGCTGACCCTACGCTCTCCCACACCTGGGATCTGCCACAAGCGCAAGTATCCAGGCTACAGCCATATAGCTACAGCTATTGAAATCCTTTGATGCTAAGTGAACTGCTTACTATTCATGCCTATTGAACTCCTATTGATGCTAAGTGAACTGCTTACTATTCATGCCTATTGAACTCCTATTGATGATAAGTGAACTGCTTACTATTCATGCCTATTGAACTCCTATTGATGATAAGTGAACTACTTACTATTCATACTTATTGAACACTACTGATGCTAAGTGAACTGCTCTTATTCATACTTAATTAACTCCTGTTGATGCTAAGTGAACTGATTGCTATTCACATGACCTATGTGACCTGCCTATTGTTTCTGAGGGAACTGCATACTGCTCCCCTTAACTACTGAGTACTAAATCAGCATAGGGTCAGAACCTTATACTTACCTAGTCCAACCATTCAAATCAATTACCTAAATCCTCCATACTACCCTGCTGTCACCTTACAGGGTATAAGTGCTGCTATACGGGGTGTGATGTTAAGCAGATCCCTCCTCGCCTTACTCACATACTGGGCATAAGAGGTAGAGCTGCTATCTGATACCGTCCTAAAGAATAGTATCCATATCCGCAGCTGTGGTCCAGAGAGCTACTAACCCCTGGGGCAAGTTGTTACAAAGTAAAATCAGAGAATAATTTATTAACACATATTCCTTCATGATATCAATAAAAAATCTTGATCCTAAAAAACATGATTCCCCCATATTAACCTACATACACAGCCAGAAAATAAATAACTACAATTCATATAATTTTTTAGGAGATTCACAATCATCCCATATAGTGGTATTCTGGCCAACTTGCGTATCAGGCAAATATCCCAACACATTTCACTATATTCGCTTCCTCAGGGGAATGGAAGCAAGCGATCAGGACACCCCATACCCAGGAGGGAGACTGCAGAGATTCACAAGAAGGAAGAGGGAAAGCAGGGTCAACACCTCCAATCAAACTCCCATTCCACCCAATCTAGCAATGCATTCCTATGGGCAAAAATCTTTTTTTTTTTCTATTCTGAAAAAAAGCAGTGTTTCTCTCCTGGGCGGCCGGGAGTTGGAGACTCACAGAGCGCCCGGGAGAGTTTTTTTATTTTACGGCAGCAGAACCGCCGGACAATAGAAAACTGTTGGGCGGAGCTAGCTGTCATTGCTAGCTCCGCACAATCGTTTTCTATTTACTTTTTTTGTACTTTTTAAACAATTTTTCTGTTCTGCTCGGTGCCTCTGAGGGACCGAGCAGAACAGCCGAGCCCAATGCCACTCAGCAGCATTCGGCTATTCACTCACTGCTGTTCGGCATCTATAAGATTAGGCCGAACAGCAGCGAGTAGCATGCCGAATGTCGAACTCCTTCTGCACTTCGGGTCAGCCGAACATGCAGAGCATGTTCGACCAACCCGAAGCCATGCAAAGCAAGCCAATGTACGGCTGATTTCAGCCGATATACGGCTGAAATCAGCCGTACAAGGCTGAAGTGAATAGCCGAACTGTGTTCGGCTCACTTCACTTGGGGTCGGTTGTTCACTCGGCTTCCCTCGGCAGCTTAGTGAATAGACCCCTTAGGCACCAGGTCCAAGTGTGTGGTAGAGATACTAGCTAGATATACTGCTATGCTTTGCAATATTAAAATAATTAACATCATCTTCAGGGAAGCACAAGTGACCATGAAACTGTTCTGGTTTAATCCATAAAATAATCAATGGTCTCAGCTTAAAGGCAAACATCGAAGCATTGCTTGTCTCAACTTAAAGGCACACATTGGAGAATTGCTGGTCTCGGCTTAAAGGCACACATTGAAGAATTGCTGGTCTCGGCTTAAAGGCACACCCTTGGCCCATATGAGAGGAGCTGAAGTTAAGTTTCTATTAATGCAGAGGCATTTATGCCACTGTTTGGGTATCCTGTAAACCCTATCCCTCTCTCGCTTGGTTTTTGAATCAATAAAACCCTGCA
Organism: Nanorana parkeri; assembly: GCF_000935625.1. NCBI lineage: Eukaryota > Metazoa > Chordata > Amphibia > Anura > Dicroglossidae > Nanorana > Nanorana parkeri. The sequence continues at coordinate 300,156 of NW_017307815.1, forward strand.
AGCAAAGAATGAAAGCATGGATGTCGGTCATTTGGTGTCCACTGGTGCGTCGGTGAATGCTTTGAGGTAGCTGTGAGTCATATTACCAATAGTAAGGCTAGTAGGGCCTGTTAAACTCAGTGGCACCTTAGGGGGTCATCTCTACATTTTAAATGTAATTAAACTGGTTGATTTATTGCTTTATTTTCAGAGAACAACTTAATGTCAAGCACAAATACAATTATACATATGTAAAGTGAGTAGCAAGTTTTCCTGTTTCTACTTTTTTATTTTTGGATTGATTTTGAAACAAATGGAATCATCTGTAAGTGCTTACTGCCTATTGTAGGTATAAACCTTGTCTCAGACACCATCTTGATGTATAGAATACAAACTAGCCATTATACAAAATAATAGTGAAGCTTTTTTTGAGAACCACCACCTGGTGGAACCTCTATTGAACCACCACCTGATAACAGTTAGAAATGTACCTTTAGCTTTGAGGAATTAGAAGGTGGAAGAAAGAAAGCAGATGCAGTTAAAGCAGAATTAAAGTAAACCTGCCATCCATTTTAAGTAAAGTCCTGCTTTAAAATAGACAGACTGCCTGGTTAGCATGAAAACTCTCCTCTGTGTTCCTCTCTAAAACTACAGTAACTTCCCTGGCAATAGCAGTCAATTTCTAGTGTCTGCTCCTAGGCAGGGATTTTTCTTTTAAATATTAAAAAAATGATAACAGGTTTAGGTAAAAGCTTAACTTCAGCTATACATGTCTTTGTGTTTTGGATAAAATGGAAAAGTGATAGAATCTTCATAAGTTTTTTTTTTGGTTGTCTATTTGGGAGTTCCCCTTCACTTTCGGTTCCGTGTTACTAGCACAGGACGTAAGATTCCACAATTCCAAACCTAACTCTTTCCTATTCTATCTAAACCAACAAATTACTTCTGGGTGGATTTGGGTTTTAAATCAATGTTATGTAAATTTACAAAGTGAGATTGTACTTTTTTATCTTTTAAACAGAAAATACACAGAAATAGCCTACATTTAACTTACCATAACATTGTATTTTTTTTCCGCTAAAGACATAATAGTTGTATACAGTATATTCAGGCCTAAACATAGCATATAAGAGACAAGCCATTGATCATCCAAGTCTAAAAACACCCAAGGTTTTGTCCTTCATGGGGGTTATGTTGTGCCATTGTCAATGACAAAATTTGTTCACATAGTGCTTCCTATAAAAAGATACATGGCTGTTAGACATGTTCACATCTATTATATTGTTTTTTGTTATAAAGTTTGAGAATGAAGACTTGCTTTCACTATAGTTTTTATTGTATTGATTGAAGTATAATATGCTGCTAGCCATCATGCATATTTTCCATTTATTTTAATAAACCTCTTATAGATATGTATTTCATATTCCAGAATGGTCTGTCTTATTATTTATTGTTATTCAGTCCTGAATATTACTAGAATATTCTGCAGCACTTTACGTGAATGCAGGAGTTCATTATATCAAGTCCTACCCTACAAGAGATTTTAATTTTCTTAAAGCCATAGGGGTTCCACTGACTAGGCTACATTCTAGCAGTTTTAGTAAGCTTTTTCAAGTAGGGTTATCAGCATTCTTGCATCCTAATTAAGGGAGAGGGTTCAAGTTTGGTGGGTCATTAAGTCATTATGTACAATGTATATTGATAAGTTGAAGACTTAACCAGGGAGTTGGGAGACCCACCAAGTTTTAACCTGGGCATTAATACATATTTCTCTGGTTGATGCAACAGGTATTGCTAAATGGTTAGATCTGAACTCTAGGCAGATATAAAAGACATTGAAGAATTAATTTCTTTAATAAGTAGTACATCCTTAAATGTGCTGTAATATATTTTATTGCAAGCAGCATAGGTACTTTAATTTCACTTGGTAAAGGCCTATTGCAATCTCATACAGTAGAGCTGAGAAAGGGATGGGGAGAAGCAGCACTAGGAGCCAGTAAGGTGTGTTCCAGTGAAAGAGCCACAGTGATAGAAGGATAGAAATAGATATTAGTTAATCAGTGTGCTGCTTCTCCTTTCATTGTTTGGTCAGAGGATGTAGGTGGGTGGAGACATAGTATGTAAGAGAAACTGTGGCAGAGAAAGATCCCCTGTTAGGCAGTACTGTGCTGTGTGGCAGAGCAATGAAAATCTCAGGACTGGATAGACAGGAATGCAAATCCTTGGTCAGGTAAAATTGTACAATTTGGTAATGTCCTCAATGTGATGTCTCCAAAATATCAGGATAAGCATGGTCAGTCCTTGGCTGGGTCCCACTCTGTGGGAAGATGAAGCACTAGAAGCCAGTGAAGTGTCTCCCAGTAAAAAGGATCACATTGATAGGAGAAGAGAAGAGAGAGGCATAGATATAAGCTCATCAGTATTCTGCTTCTCCTTTCATTATTTAGTCACAGGATTGAGGTGGGTGAAGACGAAATACATAAGTAAAACTGTAGCAGAGGAAGAATTGTGACTTGGTTCCACTCCATGGCAGTGCAGTATGTCAAAATGTCCAAAAAACCAACACAAAGGGGTCTATTCACGAAGCAGCTGAAGGATCTAGCCGTAGCTTCGGTCGATCTTCGGCTAGGTTCGGCCCCAGGACCCCTTTGGTTCAGTAGAACCGAAGGGCTGCTGTACGGGCTATTCACTATAGCCCGTACAGCTCCCGAACGAGCCGAACGCATATTGCCGAACGCATATGCCAGCTTCTGGCAGCTGGGCGGAGCCAGCCGTGATCTTACGGCTGGCTCTGGCCACTTGCAGAGAGATCAGCATCCCTGGTTAACAGCTAACTCTCCCTGGTGCTCCGGGAGTCTCCCGCTCCCGGCCGCCAAGGAGAGAAACACTGCTTTTTCTTTTTTTTTTTCGTTCTGACACGGAGCCGTGTCAGAATAGAGAAAAAATAAAATAATTTTTGGCCATAGGAATGCATTGCTAGATTCCTATTGGCTATTTCAGTTTGCAATAGCAAACTAGCATTGCACCCGCCCTCTGCTGCAGTTCTCCATCAGGTCCACAACTACTGATTGACAGCAGCAGAGGGCGGGAACAATAGCTAGTTTGAAATTGCCTATTGCAAATTGAAATAGCCAATAGGAATCTAGCAATGCATAGAATCTAGCAATGCCAAAAATATATATTGTTTTTCTATTCTGACACGGCTCCGTGTCAGAATAAAGAAAAAAAAACGAAAAAGCAGTTTTTCTCTCCTTGGCGGCCGGGAGCGAGAGCCTCCCGGAGCGCCCGGGAAAGCTTATTTTTTTTATTTTTTTGGACGGCAGCAGAACCGCCTGAACAATAGAAAACAGTTGGGCGGAGCTAGCTGTCACTGCTAGCTCCGCACAATCGTTTTCTATTTACTTTTTTCTACTTTTGTAACTATTTTTCTGTTCTGCTCGGTCCCACAGCGAGACCGAGCAGAACAGCCGAGCCGAATGCCGCTCAGCGGCATTCGGCTATTCACTCACTGCTGTTCGGCATCTATAAGAATAGACCGAACAGCAGCGAGTAGCCTGCCGGAGGTTCAGCTTGGCCGATCCAGATGTTGGATCAGCTGAGTCAAACTCCTTCTGCACTTCGGGTTGGCCGAACATGCTATGCATGTTCAGCCGACCCGAAGCCACCCGATGTACGGCTGATCTCAGCCGATATACGGCTGAAATCTGCCGTACCAGCCTGAAGTGAATAGCCGAACAGCGTTCGGCTCACTTCGCTTTAGGTCGGTCATTCACTCGGCTGACTACAGCAGCTTAGTGAATAGACCCCAAAGACTACAAACATAACATCAACTTTAACAGTATTGTTTGAAGTTATGAGTGGATCTAGGAAGGTCAGACCAGTGTGTACACGTTGGCTGTGAGTACTCAGATATCCTGTGTGTGCTAAGTTCTTCATTTTAGGGCAAACACAAGTGAACCACATTGTTTTGTAGGTTCAATGAAAGGTGCAGATAGCACAAACATTAAAGCTCATAAATGTGCTTGAAGTCTGTAGTGAACACATGTTAATTTAGATGTTTGGCAGTTAAGTTTGATGTTGAAATATTTTTAGCAATTTGAATATTTTTGGTTAACATTTTTTCCTAACCACATGACTGGACTGTCTAGGTCTAATATCAGGGGTAGAAATATGTTAAACTGTCTACCAAATTCATATTGCATGCAAGACTCATGTTCTCTCACTGGGCCCAGGGAAGCACTAAACATTATTCATATATTGTCAAATCATTGCATTACGATATAAGTATTGTTCAGATAGTACAACACTTTTTACTTTATACATGGATACCTGAAATGAAGCTCAGATCTTAGTCAAAAGTTTTCTGCTGTATGGTGCATCTACTGGCATTTGAGGGTTACAGGGGATTCTAGGTATTCATATTAATATACTGCTGACTAAACCATTTATTTTTTTATTCATTTAAGCAGTACAAAGGACAGTGAGTGAGGATGCCTGAAGTACAGAAGCCCACAGCAACCAAAAATAAATTGAGATTACTGTAGTAATCTAGTATTTGATTAGCTGCTAGGAGTAACTGCACTTTCATTCCAATTTGCATTTATTAAATGTGCCAAGAGTGTACTCAGGCCCAGATTAGTGACGTTGGCGTGTCACATGACTTTAGTCACACATGCTACGCAGATGTAGCCTGCCTGTCTGTCACACAGGCCGCCTGAAGAAGAAAAAAAAAGGGTACTGAGTGCAGTGGCTCTGCCCTAAACAAAAGTGGACTAGACACCCTGGACAGAGAGACATTGAAGTAGGATTGCAGGATTGGAACTGTGCTGCTGTGTGAGTATTATTTAGACTCAGACTTGACAATTGTTGCTGTGACACTAACACTAGCAGTATTACTGCTGATCACTGTCACCATCCACCACTGATTAGTGTCAGTGCTTACAGCTGACCACTCTCACAATCCACTTCTGATCACCGGCTGTATTGATTATTGCTGATCACTGCCACCAGCCACCACTGGCAGTACTGTACTGCTCACTGCTGACTGCTCTAAGTATTGAAGAGACAGAGGGGGGGGATTTATAAAAACTGGAGTAGACAAAATCTGGAGCAGATGTGCATGGCAATCAGCTTTTCTCTTCAGTTTGTTCAGTTAAGTATGCGGCCGGGAGGTGGCGGCGCTGGGTGTGGGTGGCTTGGAGGCATTTGGAGGACACACTTCCTGGAGATAGATGGGACGATATCCCTTCTTTACGTTCTTCATCCTCTTCTAACTTGTCGGATGTCAAATCGAATGAACTGACTATCTCTTTTATGCTTCTATTGTATCGCCCACCTCCTACCTCCTGCTCAATATTGGGACCTGGTTTCCACCTTACCCTTTCCGTCACTGGGGAGGACTGCGCAGGAGTGCTGCTCGGATAGACCCGCCCAGATACACACATATCAGCTTATGCAAATTGATATTCCCTCTTCCTGAAGAAGCGCATGTGTGCGTGAAACGTTGAACCAGCTCCTCCATCCTCAACCCTTCCAATATTGCTTAGTACTATTCCATTATTATTTAATGTGACTGCTACTATGATGTATATTATTCCGACTATTTAACCAGATCATGTTCATTGATACTATATATGCGCTAAGAATCGTGTACACCCTTTATGGAAGGTTTTTTCATGAAGTGAGCTCAAAGGGAGCTATCTATTCCGCTGATTGCTTTTATTAATTAGTTTTTTACCCAGCTTCTTAAATTATCACTATTAAAATCTATTGTATATGGTCCATTGTTTCTTGGAGTTGTCTTTTGGTGCTTTCAAAACCCCACTTTCTGCTTTTGTTAAGGTGACCATAGACCTTACGATTATCGTACGATTTTCGTACGATTTTCGTATGCGATCGACTTTTCGTCCGATAATCGTATGTGTGCACTGCAGTGTCCGACCGACATTACTGTACAATCGTATGACTTTTTACGGTCAAGCATGTTTGAAAACTTTGCTAGATCGTACGATTTTCGTAAGGTTGCTGGTGTTTTCGTCCGTCAAAAGTCGTACGATCTACACTGTGCTTGCGCTAATGAAAATACGACAAATCAATTACCGCATTTCGTCCAGGTGCTTTTCGTTAATTACGGCTAAATTAATCTTGCGATCATCGGGGTAGGATGGGGCTGCCGTACGAAAATCGTATGACTATTTGATCATCGGACGAAAAGTTTCGTCCGATAATCGTAAGGTGTATGGGCACCTTTATTCTTGTTCGGTTAAGATTTGAAAATGAAAGATAGAGGCTGATTGGTTGCTGTGCACAGCTGCTCCAGATTTTGTCTGCTCCAGTTTTGATAAATTCCCTTTAGTGTGTCACTGCTTGCTGCTTATTACTGTAGGTGTAATAACATGTCACTGCTCACTGCTGATCACTGTCAGTGTAGGGGAAATAACATGCCACTGCTCACTGCTGATCACTGTCAGTGTAGGGGAGATAACATGTCACTGCTCACTGCTGATCACTGTCAGTGTAGGGGAGATAACATGTCACTGCTCACTGCTGATCACTGTCAGTGTAGGGGAATTAGGAAGGGGTAAGGAGAAAAGCTTTAGCATTCTATTCAGATGGCAGGACTTATTTCAAAATAACAAATATGTGCTACAACTCCACCTGAAATTGATTTAAAAAAAAAACAACTTCATATAGGAGGCCTACAAATACCGTCCAGCTGCAAAAATCTAAGGTTCATCCCATCTGGTGAGGGAGCCTTTCTGAAGGTGGTAGTGGATAACATACACTCTATTGCCAAAAGTATTGGGAATCCTGCCTTTACACGCACATGAACTTTAATGGCATCCCAGTCTTAGTCCGTAGGGTTCAATATTGAGTTGGCCCACCCTTTGCAGCTATAACAGCTTCAACTCTTCTGGGAAGGCATCCACGAGGTTTAGGAGTGTGTCTATGGGAATGTTTGACCATTCTTCCAGAAGCACATTTGTGAGGTCAGGTACTGATGTTGGACGAGAAGGTCTGGCTCGCAGTCTCCACTCTAATTCATCCTAAAGGTGTTCTGTCGGGTTGAGATCAGGACTCTGTGCAGGCCAGTCAAGTTCCTCCACCCCAAACTCACTCATCCATGTATTTATGGACCTTGCTTTGTGCACTGGTGCACAGTCATGTTGGAACAGGAAGGGGCCATCCCCAAACTGTTCCCACAAAGTTGGGAGCATGAAATTGTCCAAAATGTCTTGGTATGTTGATGCGTTAAGAGTTCCCTTCACTGGAACTAAGGGGCCAAGCCCAACCCCTGAGAAACAACCTCACACCATAATCCCCCTCCACCAAACTTGGCACAATGCCGTCAGGCAAGTACTATTCTACTGGCAACCGCCAAACCCAGACACATCCATCAGATTTCCAGAAAGAGAAGCATGATTCGTCACTCCAGAGAACACGTCTCCACTTCTATAGAGTCAAGTGGTGGTGTGCTTTAAACAACTGCATCCGATGCTTTGCATTGCACTTGGGGATGTAAGGCTTGGATGCAGCTGCTCGGCCATGGAAACCCATTCCATGAAGCTCTCTACGCACTGTTGTTGTGCCAATCTGAAGGCCACACAAAGTTTGGCAGTCTGTAGCTATTGCCTTTGCAGACAGTTGGTGCCTTGTGCGCACTGTGCGCTTCAGCATGCACTGACCCCGCTCTGTCATTTTAGGTGGCCTACTATTTCGTGGATGAGTTGCTGTTGTTTCCAATTGCTTCCACTTTGTTATAATACCAGTTGAGTTTGGAATATTTATTGGCAAGGAAATTTCATGGATGGACTTATTGCACAGGTGGCAACCTGTCACGGTACCACGCTTGAATTCACTGAGGTCCTGAGAGCGACCCATTCTTTCACAAATGTTTGTAGAAGCGTCTGCATGCCTAGGTGCTTGATTTTATACACCTGTGGCCATGGAGGTGATTGGAACACCTGAATCCAATGATGAGGGGTGTCCCAATACTTTTGGCAATATAGTGTAGCTGGAGCACATTTGATATGGATTTAGGAACACATGTGATGTTGTGGATAACTTCCCCGATTAAAGGTGCTGGATCCATCCAAGGACAGTTTTTGTGTGGTGAATAAAACACAGTTACATAGAAAGAGTGTGGACTTTACAACATTGAATGTAATATTTGTAGCACTTACTTGTTATTTAGCACTATTTATATACCTGTATGTGGATATAATATGTTTATTTATTTACAAACGATTTTTACATTTTAAGGGTTTATTAAATTGTTTATTTATTAGATAGCGCAGTAATCTGGGATATAGTAATTCTAAATAATCTTTACAGCTAAACTGATCTAACTGCAGTAATCTGAAATCTGACTGGTAGCTATAGGTTACAGCACTTTACACATCAGTGTGGATCTTTGCACATTTGTGTTCATAAAGTCTGTAAATATTCTGAATCTTCTTGTCAACCTTTTTATTCTAAATGTTGATGTCTATCCAAGTAAGACATTGCATGCTAATCTTTTAATATTCTCCAGACTTAAAACTGCCCCATTTTTTATTCCTTTGAGTGACATGTAAATGCTGACTAGATACATTTTTTGAAATGTCACAGTTTTTGGATAATATGTTCTTGAAAGTAGAATATCTCATGTATTGTTAAATTATTCCTGTTTTACCTTCCTGTCATAGTGAAATATAATGGTGTCTGTTGTGAATAATTTTTTTCTTTTACTGCATCTACAGGAAATTCTGGTAAAGATAAGAGTTTTACTAGTGCAGTTTATTCAGATAAATGTGCATTCATTCCTTGTGTGCACTTACATCCCATTACAGGTCTGTATATTTCCATGGCAGCTAAATTACTGTGAACGCATCATGTATACATGCAAGAAAATGATTATATGTGTGAGGAAAACACTGGACATATTTAGAACCATACTGGCCATCATTACAAATACCGTATTTGCCGGCGTATAAGACGGGTTTTGAGACCTAAAAACATCGCCCGAAAACCGGGGGTCGTCTTATACACCGGGTATACGCCGGCAAATACGGAAATGTAATGCTAGTTGTGTAAAATTCAAATGTACCGTATATCAGCCTTCCAATGGTGTATACAGTACGCTGTATACGCTTGAATAACTGGATTTATCTTCGTCCAGGCCGCTGTATGTGTGGTAATACTGTACAGTAGCTTCGGCTACATACAGTATACCCCGCTGAGCCAATCACGGCGAGCATTGTATACAAAGCCTGCTTGGATTGGCTGTATAGATCGCTCGCCATGATTGGCTCAGTGGGGTATACTGTATGTAGCCGAAGCTACTGTACAGTATTACCACACATACAGCGGCCTGGTCTACACATTGCGTTATCCAAGCTAATATACAGCATTCTGTATACTGTATACAACATTGGAAGGCTGATATACGTACATTTGAATTTTATACAACTACAAATGTAGCACAAGATGTCATTGATGAACTTATGATGTCAGAGGATGACCATGATCAGGATTTTGAAGGATTTTAAGTACCGGTAAGTCATAACCATTTTAATTAAAATTATTTACCGTAAATCAAATCTGATGTTTTTAAATGGTGTGGCCTCAGAAGGGGGGTAGTCTTATATGGTGAGTATAGCCCAAAACCTATTTTTTAACTAAAAAAATTGGGGGTCGTCTTATACGCCCAGTCGTCTTATACGTCGGCAAATACGGTAACCTAAAAGGAAAACGTAAACCTAAAATGATAAAATCAGGAAAAAGAGAAGATGAGCTCATTCTTGAAAAAGCTCTGTCAACATGGCTTGGAGAAGAAAGGGTGTTAAATGCATTGAACACAAATCTGTGGTAATATTAACCTTTACCACTTTTATTGCAGCTGGAAATGGTTACTGTAACAGTCCTGTCTATAGTTTCAGGCACCACAAGTTGACTGCTATTACCAGACTAAAAACTCATCTCTGTCTGGACCTCTGATTCTGGTTTCACATTGCTTTCCTTAACTTCAGGACTAAACCCAACCCACCCATCATTCCCTTGTCCAATGACTGGACTACTGCACCACTCTCACAGATATATTGTATATTATATCTACTGGCTAGTATAATGTCTATAATCCACAGAAATGTCTCCCTTTTATAAGGTACATTTATAAAATGTAATAGCTAGGAAGATAATGTCTACACATGTGTTATGTATATGGATCAGGACATAGACATAACCAGCATCCACATTCTGATGTACTAGGCAATTTAAAATCAGACACGCTCAGGCAAACATCACATCACCACATTGTCACTAGCTGATTGATTTCTTTGACATCAGGGCTAAATCTAATCCACCCGACATCCCTTAAGATCTCATCTTTAGTGAGAGCTCCCTTACTGGCCACTAAGGCACTCTCTCAACAGTTAAACATGTAAAATGGGTGACAGGTTCAGATGAAAGAGGAACTATAGCTACATAAAAACTGCATCCTACACCCACTCACCTTCCTGATAAAAATCCAAATGTAAATATACACCTTTATCAGATTTAGCCATTCTTGGTAGTGATAAAGTATAATGCTATCCAGGGAGAACATTACAAGTTAAACATAGGTATGACCATTACTGGCTATGGCTAACACCAGCACATACACTAATCTCCAGAGCTAGGACACTGTAAGATGTAAATAATTACTTAATCCTGGGCAGGTTAAGCAGCAAAAGGTAAAATATGTCACAACACATATAAATGAGCCTTTATGGGACTTTAATGTACCTTGAATATATAACATCAGATAGTTTATCATTTTAAAGCTTACATCATTTATTATGATTCATTAAAAATTAATTAAAAACTAATGAGGATCAGTAGGTGCCGGGTAACTATAGTTTCTGGTAGCTTTAGAGTTAATAGTAACTCTCAAGGAACCCCCCACCCTCCATGCGGTGCCCCCCCTCCCCCGGTGGCCTTATTTACCTGCCAGCTAGTGCCGGTTGCTTGAATACAGATAATGGGGAGTTTACTGTACTTGCAAATGAATAATAAAAAAAAAACAACTGGTTCAGATTCCTGTAGTCAATAGCCCATATCCCCAGAGTCACAGTAAAAAATATCACACATGGATATTATATAATTATAACAGTGTTTTAAGCTGTTCTGGGTTCTAAACTCATTTAATGGACTTTAGGAGAAACATGGAGGATCATGTTTAAAAGCCATGAATCAGTTGCTTAAAACACCATCAACTATGCCATCTTGAGCCATGAGTGAGCACTCCAGTTTGTCCTGGACCAGGAGGCAAATCCACAAGAGATATGGGGGAGCATGAGACACCCCAGGTAATTATTAGTTATATAGCTGTGCTTTAAATGATTCATCATCCACAATGATTAATATAGAAAGGTCAGCTTGTCTTCTGTGCCCAGGTATATGAATTAGTTTATGGAAGTTGCAAAGCAAAAGATATTGTACTTCCTTAAAATGGTAATATCCCTAATGTTCAGACTGCAGCAGAAAGCCCAATATAGAATCCCGACTCTGCTGTGCAAAATGGCAAACACTTACTTGCTTATAGCATAATTTAATGAACATAAAATGCAAACATAGGGCAGGCGAACACAGTGGGAGGAGAGCTTCAGATTCAAGTCGGGTCACTGACCTGTTCTATGCAATGGAGAGATGTCTACAAGTCCATACTTATATGGGGTACTATTTTTAGATTACTGCAGTTCTACTTTGAAGGCAAACTCCAGCAAGGATAGCATAGGATGTTAAGTTACGTGCTTTGATTTTTCAACTTCTGACAGTAAGCTCAAACAGTACTTGCAACCAATGTTGTAAATCCACTTTTGATAGCAGAGAAGAACTTCTACTAATCAGAAAAAGTGTCAAGGGAGAAGACAATTGTCAATAAAATATGTATTATATTTAGTAACTACTATAATACCTGGAACGCACAGAACCTTGCCTCTCACCCTGTGATAAGATTAATGTACCAAATGTAATAGCCAAAAGGAGAATGTCTTCAAATGTAACCTTGGTACCCATTAGGACACAAACATAACAAGCATCTACCTCCTGTGTCCATTTTGCTTGTTGGTTTTTGTTGCGTTCCTCTGAGCCAGCCGGTCCTTGGAGCCTCTCTTCCCCTCCTCTGCAGCTATCTAAGGACCTGTAAATCATCACATTCTATACACAGTGTATAGAACGTGAGAATGCTGAGGGACATTCCATCTCTGCAGTGTAAGAGCAAAGAGGCTGGAGGGAGTGCTGTTACAGCCTGCTGGCTTCAAAGATCAGGTGAGTATAACTTTGTTATTTTCAGTCCTAGACCAAAATGAGCAGCTAACCCTTGCAGTGCAGGGGTAGTCCCACTTCAATGATTAATAATTATTGTCCCTGTAGTTCTGTTTTAATAAAAATCTGGCTCAGTTTTACCATGCTCATTATGACTTAACCACAGAGGATAAACTTTGTCACAACACAATTCCCCCATCCTGTTAGGCTTTTAATTAACCACTTTCTGTCCAGGTATTGTAATTAAACAGCCGAATGATGCTTCTTGAATACTGGTGGGCATTATAAAATTTGTTTCCCCACTTATGTATGTGCGCACGCCACTCAGTGAGTGAAAGACCGACTGTAATTTAAAACAGCCGGCGATGCTTGTTTACATACAGTACAAGTGCTTGTAAGCTGCCTGTATGTGTGCAGCGCTCCCAGGCTCCACTGTGGCCTGTGCGGGACAGGCACAGCGGCTCTGTGAAAATCCAAGGGATCACACACAATCTACTGCTGAACTCCCCTCTGGTCTCTTAATGCAGCAGTGATGTGTATTACATCACGTCCGCCTTCAGCTGTCATTTCTCCTGTTTCTGTAGCTGGGGAGAAGCTGGTGGAGCAGATCTCCACTTCATCAGCTTCTTTGGGGGTCCCTAGGTGACATTAGACCCCTGATGTATCCATAAAGAGAACCTATCATTGTGAATGTGCTATTACATAAGGGAATGATTTGCCCCCTATGTGATAGCAATAAAGTTAATTGTAATAAAAAAGTTTTAAAAAATGTAAGTCACATAAAAAAATTAAAGTCACATATAAAAAAAATAAAAAGCACAAATATAAATGTAAAGTCACCTGCCCCCACTTACACACACATGCAAACATGCATCGGGTGCGCCTACATGCGAAGACGACGATTGTGCCCATTGCGCTGCACATGTAACATATCACCGCAAAAGTCGGATCGCGAGCAATAATTCTAGGGAGCTTGATCGCTGATAACACTAAACTGATGATCAGTAAAAGCTTTTAAAGCGTCGCCTATGGGCAATTTTGGGTATGGTAATTTTTTTGCGATTTTGCAATTAAATACAACCAAAAGAAAACTCTGTTTGGCCCCCCCCCCCAAAAAAATATATAACATTAATTTCAGTACAGGGTTGCATGACTGAATAAATATCAAAGTACAGCAGCACTGAATACTGAAAAATTACAGAAAGTGCGGTTTAACACCCTGGTCTTCAAGTGGTTAATAGAAATGTAGAATGGGAACCATATATTCATGACTTTATAGTATAAATATATATAGTATACAGTAAGTATGCAAAAGGAACACGTATGTTCTTGACTAAGTTAAATATTCCCTCTACAATAGTTAAAAAGCTATGACACTTCGTACCTAATACAGTTTCCATGTAAAAGCATTCTGCCTGTGGTGTTTGCTTTCATATGGTTATAGAGCTCCTTCATCACATGTAATATCCTTGTAGTAACAGCAGGGGGTCTGTAGTCTTAACTTTATGAAAAGTTGTCGTTTTATAGACTCAGTATACCATTCACATGTCTTTCTCTTATCTTAGATAATTGAAGTACTATACATAGCTTGGTTTCCTGGGAAACAAAAAGCACTGTTTATTCCAATATGATATGCTGTTGTCCATTACGTAAGGTCCTGTTAATAGTTTTTATTGCCTTTAAAAATATATGTATTTTTAATGGTGCAAACATTATGAGATGAGAAACCTATTTGGATTATTAAGCCCAATGCGGTAAAGCAATTAATGAAAAATGTGCCTAAAATAAACCAGTGATTACTCTGTGCTACCCCTTCCCATTTTGGGACAAGTACCTGACACATTACCTGTGTTACCTTGGCTATATCTTATGTTTTCAACTCCACTGAACCTTGGGCTTGTGAGCCTATTGTGATTGTAGCAAAGTTAAAGTGCTGACAGGCAGGCTTAACATGACAAAGGGGCGACTGTGTAAGTCTTTTTTGTCATAGATCTTCGTTCCTGCCTGGCAGCACTCTTTTTTGTTTCTGTGCACTGAAGATCGCATGTGCAGCTCGATGCACAGGCTCGGCAGAATTCCTTGACGAGACGTAGTGATTTTCATTTCACATGGACGGGAGTTATATCATTTGGGCCTGGTCAATAAAGCAGCTGAAGACTTCAAACCCAGAAGAAGACTGGAAGCGCCAGCACAAGGAGAAGAGTGCTGACATTGCTCAAAAGGGAATTGCTTTAGCAGTTAAAGCTGATCATACAGTGTAATATTTTCTTTGTTAAACCTGTGGGCTAAATGAGGAAAATGTGACAAAATCCTCCATCGACACTTGTAAGTGTTGAGCGAGGAATCTACCGCTGTCTTCATTGGTTTCGCAATACCAGAACATAGTCGGTAGCTGATTGGCTGCCTGCTCTGTTCATTCAAAGATTTTCCAACCAGATCCTTCAATCAGCTGATTGGGGGATGCCAGCCGAAAGGGTGCTGACAGCGGCACCCACTGTGCGAACACACATTCCTATGGACTTGTTATATAATGCTGAAGACATTTCACAGTTTATCCATGCCTCTTCTTCAGTTCTAATGAGCATTTCAACACCATGAAATGTGTTAAGGCACATGTTGATGGGAGGATTTTACATTTTGAAAAGTTTGAGCAGTGTGGGCATTTTATATTATTGATATATTTACTCAACACATTCTAATCTTTTCGGTTTCACAAAAAAAACAGAATGCAAATTATATTGAGCTTGTGTGCATTAAAATGAATGTTAGTGTATTTTTAATTGAAAATATATATCATAAATGGTTGTGCAAATATTGTTCAACATAAAAATTTGAACAAAAGAAGAAAGAAGGAAAGCAGCCTGATTCCAGAATAAAGGCCACTACAGTAGTTTTATTGAACAGTCCACTGCAAGGTAGATAAAATGAACTCCACCCATTAATGCTTTTTACTCTGTAATATCAAGTATAGAGGGAATCA
This sequence comes from Nanorana parkeri, assembly GCF_000935625.1. Classification (NCBI taxonomy): domain Eukaryota; kingdom Metazoa; phylum Chordata; class Amphibia; order Anura; family Dicroglossidae; genus Nanorana; species Nanorana parkeri. The sequence goes on from NW_017307815.1 coordinate 315,400, forward strand.
ATATCATCAGATATTTTATAATTCACTGATCAGTAGAACAGAGGAGCAGATGTTAACCATTAGAACATGAATAGACAGCACGTGGCCTGGAGATGGAAGGATGTCACACCTTCTAGGTTCTTGGTCAGATAAGAGTAGACATCTGTGGATTTTTCAACCACACAACAGCAGGGGACATCTCTGAACACTAACCTCCGCTCTGTCTGCAAAATGTTTGTCCTTCTCTTAGGTCAGAGGAATTGTGTTTTATCCCTAATAAATTCAAACATATCAGTCATAGGGAGATTAAACTGATTCTATGTGCTCATATAAAATGGTAGGTGTTGGTTTGATATCATCTAGAAACTCTCAAAACAGTGAACCGGGGGCCTGCTTGTAGCAGCCATGAGGTGAGTGGACTTGTTGCAAATGGGCTGATGCTCTGGTGTCGGAAATCCTACCCCTGATCCAGGCATCAGAACCGGTGAGCTGAAATAACCAAGGGCCACTTCAGAAGGCAGAACTTCTTCTCCCAGCAGGAAGGGTGGCACCTCCTGAGGTGACTGGCAAAGGGCTAGAGCCCATCCCACACCCATATACCAATACATTATAGCTGGAATTATGAACTTTGTATTCGTCTGGGAGAGTGTATCTAAGGACACAGCATTTACAGATATCTGGAGTTCTCCTGCCAGCAGGATAAATCAGCTTTAAATAACATAGCACTTACATTAGGCAATCCACATCTGCTTTTTTACCTAGGCATACATGTCATCCATTCTGCAGCAGGGTGTCCTCCATTTTTCTGCACTCGCAGTCTGTAAAACAGCTGCTATATTTATAAAGGCAAACACTTTTCCTTTCTCCTAACTGCCCACCTAATGTCATCAGTGTAATCCAGCATTTAGGGGCAGAAGTGAATGGGATATGCCTCTAAGTATGTTTTACTCATGATAGGCTCCTATAAGGCTAGGGGCAGCACTCTGGAATAAAGGTCACATATTAGTTTTATTGAACAGTCCTGTGCAAGACGGACCACCTCAACTCCAAATATGTTTCACTCACAATGAGCTTAGTCATAGAGTCTATGGTTAAACTCACTGTGAGTGTGTCACGGAAGGACGGACCAACCGCGGTAACTTGATAAACCAGAGTGGTGTCCTTGTTTGGCAAAGGAGGATACTTACTTTGGGCTGATACAACACTGCTGTCACAGCATGTAATACCACTGCCTGCCACTGGGGGGGCGACTAACCCAAAGGTAGCTTGCTGAACACACATACACAGATACTAATGTAACATACAATCTGGTGCACTCTAAGGCCTGTACAGAAGCCTAGTGATTACTACACACTTCTGCTATTCCTCAATATATCCTAATCCTACAAGCTAGAATCCTTATGTTACCACTTTCCCAGTGCTCACACATGCAAACACACGAGACACACAACTTACGGTAGTCTGCCCCCACCTGCATTTAGTCCACTGACTGGTCTGCTAGTAAATCATAGTCTGCTAATTTATACACACTGACACTAATCTGCATGCAATCTGCAATGTCATACAGATTAACAGTAAGCTTACAACCGAGCACACATACACTGTAAAAAATGATTTGTAGTTTAGTACACAGAAGGCCACTTATTAATATTATAGTTTAATATCACTAGGCGGGCAGTGCAAAGGAAATATGCACAAACGTAAAAAGAAAGAAAATGACATATCAAAAAAGTTGGTTATTGGTTATAAAATAAAATAGAAGAAAAACAGAAAAAACCTTCGCGTTAGGCAGTATTGTTTGTCTTGCACAGTTTTTAAGGATAGGGTTTCAAGAGTCTCTATTACTTTACAAAAATGCCACATATAGAGGGTTATTCACACAGCTGCCGAAGGCAACCGAGTGAATAACCCAGCCAGCGTGAAGTGAGCCGAACAACGTTTGGCTATTCACTTCTGGCTTGTATGGCTAATTTCAGACGTACCTCGGCTAAAATCAGCCGAACATCGGCTGCCTTCGTGCAGAAGGAGTTTGACGCAGCCGATCCACCATTTGGATCGGCTGAGCCGAAGCTCCGGCAGCTCGCTCGCTGCCTTTCACCACAGTTCTCATAGGGGCCGAACAGCAGTAAGTGAATAGCCGAATTCAACCCAAAAGTTAAAAAATTGTTTTTAAAGGTGGGAAAATTCGAAAATAATTAAAATAGTTTAAAGAAAAGATTTTTTTTTACAAATAAGAAAAAAAAATGCTGGCATAGATGTCGGCAAAAGAAAATGTGACAGCTAGCTCCACCCAACTGTTTCCTATTGGTCGATACCTGCTAAAGTCTTCATGCAGGTCCCGGGCCAATGAATAACAACTGGGCGGAGCCGGTCGTATCGTCATGGCCAGCTGCGCCCAGTTGTTATTGTTTAATGACAGATCAACATCTCCAGCTCATTTGGGGACGCTCATCTGTCATTATAACTGGGTGGAGCAAGCCGTGAGATCATGGCTGGCTCCAACCAGCTGTCATTTGTGTGGAGATCGGTCGGCTTCGGCCAACCTTTCTCTACGATTCAGCTGGCACTTCGGCTCAGTCAAGCCGCAGCATATGCCTTCGGCTTGGCCAAGCCGCTCAGCTGCCTTTGGCTGATGTCTAGGCTATTCACAATAGCCCATACAGCAGCCCTTCAGTTCGACTGAACCGATGGGCTTCGGCAGCTGAAGAGAGCTGAAGGATCAGCCGAAGCTATGGCTAGATCCTTCAGCTCAATAGTGAATAACCCCCATAGTTTTTTGAATGTTGTTAATGCTGATAATTCAACTAATTGAATAACTTTTTTAAAAGCCCAAATTCAGCCAATTGTTTCCTTTGGTGTCCTTATTAACCCCTTCATGACCGAGGCCTTTTTTTTTTCTTTTTCCATTTTTGCACCCATGTTATAATCCAGATTTTAGGCCTGAAAATTACTTCAAACACCAAACATTATATATTTTCTGAAAGCCCACACCCTGTAGAATAAAATGTCTGTAGCTGCATATTTTTATGTTGCACAATATTAGCGTAACTCTTTATCAAACCCCAAATTTTAGTGGAAAATGCACTTAAATGCTCCAAAACACAATAAGTGAAAAATGTATTGAGAGCGCTACTACTGTACTGAAAAAAACAGGAGAACTCACATTTGAGAAGTCATCTGCGGGAGGAAATCCAGTGAGGTCCCTGGGTGAATACAGACCTGAAGAGTCCAGTGGTCTGGTGGATAAACTGCCTATGAAAACGAGGGCTGCAATGGAAGGACAGCTGGCTCTTGAAAGGACTCAGCTGGCCAGGCTGAGCCGTTGCAGCCGGGGGCACTGTGTGTCTAAATTGCTGTTTGACGTTGGCTCCCTGTCAGTTGGCTCGGGAGGCAGAGCGGTGGTTCGTACAGTGACGGACGCCGACGGGAGTGGTAGGAGGGTCAAAGAGCACTGGAGGGAAGTGAAAGCAGGGTCGGTAGCTACGCATTTCGAGGCGGAGCCTCTTTGTCAAGCTGTGATCAACCGGGATGGATAGAGTTGCGGGAAAACCACTTGGGCTTAAAAATGACAGCTGGGCGGAGTTAACACCTCTAGTGCCTTCCTGATAGGTGGAATTATAAAGAGAGGAGTGTATTAGTAACCGCCCCCTCCATTGAGAAGCGGCACTTGCGTGACTCAGGGGTATATAAGGAACCCATCTATTGTTATGTTATAAAAACGTGTATAAAAACAAACACATACAGATATCATCAAGAAATGTATTCGAAACTAAAAATCATCTTTTATTATTGTACATTTTTCTCCGAATTAAAAAATAATTTAGATGAATAAAAATATCCAATGTTGATGTAACATTGAACACTAAGTGCGATTCGAAAACCTCACCCATCTAGTGGGATCTGGTGGCAGGGGGTTAAAAACAATTGAAAATGTGACATAGTCTGGATGGTGGTGTGCCTAGTGTGTATATCATATGGGATTTATAAAATAGTGTTAATTTCGATTTCCTCATTAAGACCTATTGGAACCAAGGTGTTTAGCTTATATATCCAATAAGTCTCTCTTTTACAGAGAAGATGGAACCGTTATGAGGAGGATAATTGGTTAGAGATGTGTTCGATGGCGAACTCTTTGAGGTCTTCAATTCTCTTGTTGTGTTTGAGCGTAAAGTGTCGAGGTACACTATGTTCTAAGTCGCCCTTTATTATTAGGCGTCGATGGTCACCTATTCTGGCTCTTAGAGGTCTTATCGTGCAACCCACATATATGAGACCGCAAGGACACTTTAGACCGTAAACCACGTGGTCATGAGAACACATTATAAACTGTTTGATGGTGTGGGAATTCTGGAGATGGTCATGAAAGGTGGTTTGGCCGTGCTTAATAAATTGACAGGTCAAACATCTGGATTTTTAACACTGGAACACTCCCGTTCTATTATCAAAGATTAAATGTTTGGGGCGAATTTCTGGACCTTGGAAGGACCGACTGGGGCCCACCATGTTTTAACACACCTGGACTTTCTAAAATTAATTCAAGTGCCGCTTCTCAATGGAGGGGGCGGTTACTAATACACTCCTCTCTTTATAATTCCACCTATCAGGAAGGCACTAGAGGTGTTAACTCCGCCCAGCTGTCATTTTTAAGCCCAAGTGGTTTTCCCGCAATTCTATCCATCCCGGTTGATCACAGCTTGACAACGAGGCTCCTACTCGAAACGCGTAGCTACCGACCCAGCTTTCACTTCCCTCCAGTGCTCTTTGACCCTCCTACTACTCCCGTCGGCGTCCGTCACTGTACGAACCACCGCTCTGCATCCTGAGCCAACTGACAGGGAGCCAACGTCAAACAGCACTTTAGACACACAGTGCCCCCGGCTGCAACGGCTCAGCCTGACCAGCTGAGTCCTTGCAAGAGCCAGCTGTCCTTCCATTGCAGCCCTCGTTTTCATAGGCAGTTTATCCACCAGACCACTGGACTCTTCAGGTCTGTATTCACCCAGTGACCTCACTGGATTTCCTCCCGCAAATGACTTCTCAAATGTGAGTTCTCCTGTTTGTTTCAGTACAGTAGTAGCGCTCTCAATAAATTTTTCACTCAGTTTTACCACAGGGCTCCTCTCTCTGTTTTTGCATAGAGCTTGCACACTGTAAATCTCTGCCCTTATACCACATCCACCACAAGTTTGTACCCCTTGGTAGTGCACTTGATCTTTTCGTTTTTATCTTGTCCAAAACACAATAAAATACCCATGTTTTTTATAAAGTATAAAAGATGAGGTTACAACATGTAAATAGATACCCAAAATACCCAGGATTAAAAGTTGTATGCATCCGTGAAACTGCGACAAAATTCAGTATACTAAAAAGTACATAGACAACACTTTAAAAGCCCCTACAGGTCATCAGTTTAGAGATACGCATAAACATTGGCCCTAGAATGATTGCTCTCAATCTAGCAAGTGCGGCGATACCCAACATGTGAAGCATCACTTTCATATATAGACGCACCCAATGCGTGTTTACGTGAAGACGCGCGTGACAAAAGTCAGTTATGCCATTGCTGAGGAGGTTACCTATACAAAAAACACCCATTTGGGGCCGTTGAAAAATGTTCCAGAAGAAAACTGTGATGATGAAGTATAAAGTTCAGTGACCCAAAGCAATCAGATTTCAGTTTATTCATGTCATTTTAGTAAAAAGAGAAATGCTGATTGAATTTCAGGGGTTTCTGCAGCTTGGTCTAGGAAGAGGGGAAGCCTGATGGAGACATTCAATTCAGACTTAAACATGCAATGAAACATAAGGTCATACCAATTAAGTGCCAAATGACAGTGTGCTGTTCACTGTCAATTGTCCATTGTAGCATTCTATCATTTGTATAAGTTATAAAAAGCAAATCAGTAACATTCACCATATTTACATGTATTTTAAACAAAAGGCATACAGTAGAATTTCATGATGATGTGGCTCTCTCATAACATGGAGTACATGTGACATGTGGCTTGAAAATATTGCAGTGGTTTCTCAAATGATTTATTTTCTACAGATTTTCTCTTTTTTGCAATTAAAGCCTCGAGTTTCCAGTTTGAAAGCTTTCATTGATCTTCAAGTTCCAGCTTTAAATCTTTCTTTGGAACTTAATGAGCACTATAAGCATTTTTTTCTAAATTAGATCTAAAAACTGTCTGTATTTGACATTTTCTCTTTGACGTGTACAGCATTTTGCATTGCCATTCAAGGACCTTGTACATGACTATATTTAGGAATAACATTATCTTAGCAAAATGATATTCCCTATATATAGAGCACATATCCTTTACTTTTCTAGTATTATAAATGTAGCCCCTATCACCTTTAGTGGAGTGGCTACTAGAAATGTAGTGTTGCCAGAGCTGTAGTCAGTCTGGCTGAATTATAGTTGGCATTTAACTGATTAATTCCAGGTGTTCTTACATTGATTGTACCTGCCTGAGTGGGGTGTAACTCTGCTGCACTGTGGGCAACCAATAGCATAACATTGAGTGTGTGTGGCTCACCAGTCAATTACTGGGGATTCCATGGCCAGTGGTGCATACTGGGGAAGTGCATATATACTTAGGGGTCTATTCACGAAGCTGCCTATTTGCTATTTACTTTTTTAACTTTTTTCACTGTTTTTCTGTTTTGCTCAGTACCTCTGAGGGACCGCTCAGCGGCATTCGGCTATTCACTCACTGCTGTTTGGCATCTATAAGAATAGCCCGAACAGCAGTGAGTAGCCTGCCGGAGGTTCGGCTCAGCCGATCCAGATGTTGGATTGGCTGAGTCGAACTCCTTCTGCACTTTGGGTCGGCTGAACATGCTGAGCATGTTCGGCGGACCCGAAGCCACACGAAGCAAGCCGATGTACGGCTGATTTCAGCCGATGTACGGCTGAAATTAGCCGTACCAGCCTGAAGTGAATAGCCGAACAGTGTTCGGCTCACTTCACTTCAGATCGGTCATTCACTCGGCTGCCCTCGGCAGCTTCGTGAATAGACCCCTAAGTGAAATTGCCATGTGTTCTAGTTCGAGTTCTGTCTCAGGGTGGAGGCTTATTCCAGCCTGCCACCAGGCTTGGCCTGAGGGCAGGAATGCTCAAGTATGGGAAATGCTTCACTAGGCCTCAAGTGAGGAGGAGGCCTAATACTAATTGAGGAGGATAACCAGAGAAGCTGATGGCTGCTGGAGGTGCCTGGTACAGGAATGAACCTCAGGAGCAACTCTGGTTTCTCTCCTACTGAAGATCTCATGCCTATCCTTCTTCAGCTGTTGCTCAAATACCCAGTGTCAGGATGTTCTCCTATTGAATCTGCACTGTGGAATACTGAAAAGGACTGGTGAGTCTGGGGTTTTGCTCAATCCCATTTTTTCCCATGGATGCCCTAAGCCCTATACCCTCTATCCCAATTGTAAAGTTCTGCAATAAACTTCTATCTGCATTATAACTACAGTCTGGATTTCAGTCTTATTGGTCGCCAGAGACAGGTGGTAAATGCTATTGGGGCAGCTGGTTGCTAAATTCCCTAGACAGGATATGGAAGACGTGTTCATTCCAGTCCAGTTCCACTCCTTTGGGAGTGAGCACTACATAAACGAAAGCTTAGTAATGAAATACATTTTTATGTGGTTGATTGATATTAGTGTCTCATCAGTATACTAATTATTTAAAATGGGAGCAGCTTTAAGGCTCCATTCTTACCTATATGTTAGGTGCGATTATTGATTCCTGTGTCAAGAACTTGCGATTTCCTGCAGCAGGAATCCCTAATCTGCTGTTTACACCTGGCAGCTGTCGGCAGCTGTCACCCATTCAAGTTGATGGTCCAATGACAGTCACTGCATTTGAACGCCGGCACACCGCATTTAATCGTATGTGACATGATTACATGCACTTAGGAATCAGTCACTCTCCCTGGAGGCACAATCAATGCATCCGGGGAGAGTGATTGATATGATATGAGAGAGTGATATGTATTCAAGTCATATAAGCTGCTTACTAAAATAGGATTTGTGAACATGTCAACACTTGCAGAAGATCCATACTAAAGCTGGCCATACATCTATAGATTTTCGATGAGGAATTTTCGTTGCGGCCAAGAATCCTCTTTCGATTCTAGCTCAAATAGCCCATCATGCACAGACCAATGTTGTTTTGATATTCGATCGTTAGCAATACTAACTCACTAATTTCGTCAATCGACAAAACAGATTTTCGTTTGCGCATGTGCAGTGTTCAGTGTCAACATGTGCTCCAATTAATGGCTGCATTACTACATTTTAGACTTAATAGGCCAAACATGTTATCCTTTATAGTGTGAAGCTACCTCACTAAGCCAGACAGAATATACATGTATAGTTATTGGGCACAATGAAAAAAAACAGCTGCACAGTAAACTAATTTTTCAACATCATTGCACTTCTATTTATATTGTTTTTACATTATACAAAACATTTGCTTAGTTCCCAATTATTTGGATTGGCCATATTAGGCCATTAAGGCCATATTTATTTCCACATTAAACAGCATTTTGCTTAGGTTTCAATTATCTGGGCCTGTCTGATTTGGTCATTCAGATATTGGGTTTCCCCATCAGGGACAGATTCAACAATGGCTTAGGGAAAATGTTTTGTTTTTTTTTGGGGGGGACAGACTTCAGGGGAATTCAAACTTCAGAATTAAGGGCTAAAACATTTCAGTGATTTTTTTAACCGACGTTATGGATCAGATTTGCTAAGTAATTTTTTTGTCCCCTTCAGTGCATTAGAGTTATGGTTATTCTAGAAAAGGTGTTTTGGAAAATTCCCAATGAATCTATTACGGGTTAAAAGAGAACTAGGGCAAAACCTTTTTTGACCATAGTTCTCTTTAGGGTCACAGGAGGACATTCACTAATGTCTCAGTGTCACATGTTGGCTCTAACTTTTGGGATGAGTGTATTTCACTCGTCCCATTTTTCTCTTTTAAAAAAACCTAATAGCTAAGACTGCAAGCAACAGAATGACAGAAGCCTTCAGCTGTACTATGGCATATAAAAAGGCACGAATGAATGCAGCTTTATAAGTATCTATACATCATCAAATGTATTATTAAATGCAAACAGTGTAAGTATCTGAATCTGACCTTATATCAACCTCTTGGAGTACCAGCACAGCAGAGCTGGAGTGTGAGAGGAAGAAGCAGCACAAAAAACCAATCAGTAGACATGTGCACCAGCAAAGAAAAATGTTTTGTTTTGATTCAGATTTTGCGTTATTTCGTTTTTTGGGTCCGAAAGTCAATTTGTTTTGGATTCAGACGAAATTCGTTAGCCGTAGTCTGTACGAACGTTCACTTAATTTTCGTTCGTTTGTTGCATATGAAAAGCATTATGACACCTCTGCTCACAGACACGAAAGGCATTCAGGAGCTCATGAATAGAATTCGGGAGCTCATGAATAGAATTCGGGAGCTCCCGAATGCTATGTTGTATTTTACAGCTGAGAATTGCAAATGGGCGTGACGTCACGGCTTGCTCCACCCATCTGTTTACTTTCGGGCTGAATGTCATTTTACAGCGAGTTTTCGTCAGGCTCAGAAAGTCGTTGTGCGGCGGGACTTTTTTTATTTTGGTGGGTCGGCAGGCGTCGTGCATTGTGATTGACACTCCATTTTTTTTTAATTAAGGGAATAGTAAAAAATTGACTCCTTGTTTTTCTTTCAATTAAAGGATTTTTTCTAAAAGTGTGGTTTGTTTATTTACTTTGATTGTAACCCTTTAGTGAATGAGTAGGGGTACAAGTACCCCTTACTCATTCACAAGGGGGGGCGACATCTTGGTGCCCACTTAATTAAAGGGGTACCCCGATGCAAATAACCCCCCTTGTCCGCAGACCCCCACAACCACCGGGTCAGGGTTGTGGGGTAGAGGCCCTTGCCCCCATCGGCATGGGGGCACCCTCCCAATGCTGAGGGCATGTGGCTTAGTAAGGCGCAGGGAGGGGTGCTTGATCGACGTCCCCCCCTTTCCTGCCCTGCCGGGCCTGTGCTCTGATCAAGGGTCTGGTAGGAATGTTAGGGGGGACCCCACATTTTTTTCCTCCATTTTTGGGGGCTGGAGCTCCCCCTTAAAATTCCTACCAGACCTAAAGAGTCTAGTATGAATTGGGGGGAAACCTCATACTTTTTTTTTCTCTCTTCTGCAGACTGTAAAAAAAAAAAAAAATGTTCTCAAATGTCACTTTGCTGCACGGAACGAACAAAACGAAATGAGGATTTGTACAGACTACCACTAACGAATTTCGGAATTGGAAATTCGGATTCGTTTGCATTCGTTTTAGCTGTAATTCAGAATTTGGATACATCTGAATCTCCGAATTTCCGAAATTTTGTCCGAATATTGATTCAGAACTAAACGAATCGCACATGTCTACCAATCAGTTGATGTGCTAACAAATGGACATGCTACTAGGAGGAAAAAGCAGAGTGACCAAGTACTCCTAATTAAAGCTGATTATTGCAGCAAAAGCTGTTTTAGGCATTTTATCTTTCAATTGGTTATTCATTTTATTTTGCTATTTGTGTCTGCAGTTCAGCCGTGAAGCTGCATAACAGACAGATATAAAAGTTTAAAAAAATATTACAACATCATAAAATTGCATTTCGCAGTCCCTGTGTAGCAGAACTCAGACTGGGAGAGGGGCAACAACATAAGTTGTGCTGCAGTACAAGGGCCATGCTGATAGAAGGTGAGAACAGAGTAGAAGTTTGATGAGTTCATCAATCAGCTGCTTCTTATTTTCTATCCAGTCACAGGGTTGGGGAGGGACAGTAAATGTTACTAACCTGTAGCAGAGAAAGTATAGGCCTCCTGTCCCTCCAGGCTGGGCTGTATTGTGTCTGCCAAACTGTACAGCCCATTCTTGCAGGGCAGAAAACTTGACCCAAGCTGTGTAAATCTCAGAACTGGATGGACAGAGATACAAATCCTTTGTTGAGTTAAACAACCCTCATTAGTATATAATCCATCTGTGTTTTCTAGCTGTTTGCCTGAAGTTTAGTTTTACTTTTGAAGATACATTTTTTATTAATTTACTTACAGTACAACCCAGTTTATAGTTATGTTTACTTGTTACACAGTGCCTTAGACTGCACACAAAACCACTAGGCGTTCCTCTGATGAACTTAATAGTTTCATCCTCTGCACCATACCAGTTGAAGAGTATATAAATCAAAATCTAAACCTAAATGAAATATATTTAAGGGCATAGCCACACACACACACACACACACACACACACACAACATGGGTTGGTAGTGGGAGACACAAATGAAGAAAGATTTGGCTCCGTCATGTAAGGTAAAGGAAGGTTTCTGGTTACATTATAAGGCTTGTGCATCTCATAGTAACTGGATTTGGTACTTGTTAATACTGCCATACAGGAGTCTTTAGTGGTACTATAAAACATGCACAGCATAGTCTTTTATGTTTTATAGGCCTATATAATGTCACTCTTTCAAGGTAGCAATGCTCACTGAACCGCCTCCAATATTGCTTAAGCATTGTCAGCCTTCTCAGCGCTTCTGTGACAGCTGCAAAAAAAACACTCTAAAAAAGCTATTCAGGTTCATATATTTACATATAACTTGCACACTGGCATTGCTTTTTTAACATCATTATGTGGTCTTTCTTTGTTTGGTGCGGTATTCAAATCTGCTTTAAAACTGTTATCCGGGCTACAACAAATATTATATAAATACCAGAGGCATGTATTCCTATTTAAATTTAAGTATTTCTTATAGATCTCAGCAGTGATCCAGCATGAAACAACTACTGAACTTTGCCTCTGTGTAGAGGTTTTGTGTAATGAAGCCAGTCACTAGTACTCTCTCTACCTGTGCAGGGTCACTGGTCTTGCAATCACCCCACTGTAGTCGTGTGCATGCAGCTTGTAATTGGTGGACCTGAATGGTTCTGACCACAGCAATGCAGCACAGAGAACCCAACTGCAGGAATACCAACACTTCCAGTTGTGTCAACTTCCTGGGTCCCAAACAGCTCTCACTGGTTCCTGCAACTGGGCCTGCATGTCACAACTGTATCCTACAGTGACAAAGTTCAGGGGAAGAAACCAAAAAGAACTGTGGGAAACCCAAGAGATCGACCATCCTGGAATTTTTGCTTCCCAATGGAATTAAGGGGACAAAAACTCACAAACAGAGCCGTGTTTGGAGGTGAGTTTTCACAGCTTTCTTTTACAGGTAACATGGGTTATCCTAATTATTTTTTGACCGGCAATATTGTATGCACTGGATATTACATTGTGTTTGATTGCATATGTATATTAAATATTGTAATTATGTATTTATGCATTTGAACATTTATTGAAGTAATTGTACATGCCATTTGCATTTTTGCCATCATATATGAGATCAGGAAAATGTATATCTGGAGCATTTTTATATTTACCGCTACATATTAATTCACAGTAGTAAATAGTGGAGGTTCCCACCACTATTAAAAATTGCTACTTTTATATTATGAATTTGCATTCTATTAAAATTCATCAACTGTTACTCAATATATAATTTCTTATCCAGTTGATCCTTTCTCCCCTTTTTCTTCCCACTACTGCTTATTATTATAATAATTTTTATTAAATAGTTGTCCCGTTCTTATTTTCATCCAAGTTTATTGCTCACTTTTTGCATTACTCCCTACATATACATATCAATGTATATTTAATAGATTTACAGTTATTACATATCTTACACATTTAGATGACCTTACCAGCTTTTTGCACATTCCTGTTCGTGCTGTAACTATCATGAATGTTAATGAAAACTTGTTCCCGCTCCCCCCACCACTACCTCCCACCAGCAGTCCCATTACTGCTTGTTTATTCAACTCGACAAAGAGGTGACTACCTCAAAACACGTACTCCCTGTTGGTTGCCATTTTCACTGTCTCACTTTACCTGTCTTCACTTCCCAGCGGTGGACATACTCTGTTATACATACAGTATATGGACCTGTCCTTTTCATATCCATGGGATCTGTGAGGAAGTGTGCAGCATTGCTGACTTTTTTACATCCCTCACCCTGGATTCTTGCTTGCCACAGAGAGAGCTAAAAAATTGTATGGATGGCCTGTATTGGCTTCTGAGTCTTTATCTGACAGCTACCACCACAAGTTTACGGCTTTGAGTGTAAACCTTTTGTGTGTTTAAATAAAGTTATATTTGGGTTCATATACAATCAGTCCACTGGTCGGTCTCCCCTTTTATATCTCCTTGTCATTAGTTGGAATCTCTCACCTACGGTTGTCCCTATACGTGTAGTGGATGTTACTCTGTTGCTTTTTGAAGAGGAATTAGCGATATACAGTATTTACAGCTGATTCTTTGATCTGCTGTTTACTCTCGGGCCCCTCTTGTGAGTGTAACTTTATTTATTTTTTGATTCTATAACAAGTTTCCTAGTTACTAAATTATGGGTTGTCTCCCTGTAGGCACCTAGTTTTACACCTCTCCCCCTAATTACATAATTTCACAAAAAATGGGGGAATATAATGTTTAAATGAAGACAATCTTCTTATTAATAGATTCATCCTCAATGGGTCCCCTGATGAAGCCTATGGCGAAACGCGTCGGGGCCTATTAAGATAAGCCACGCTTAGGACAATTACATCTGTTATATAATAATGTAACCTTATCTGGACAATATTGAACAATAATATGAAATGTCGGACCAAATGAATTTTAGAGCTATCTAATCAATGAATATACAAATATATCCTCTGCAGGGTTCTGTTGTATCTATTATGATTGTTTTGAATCATGTATATATTTATACCAGTATGTAACACTAATAAATTTTGAGAAAATTCTTTTAACATATCGCTCTTGGATGGTCATTTACACCCCTCCAAAAACCCTTATATTCCCCCATTTTTTGTGAAGTTTCCTAGTTAATATGTTAGGTTGTGGTGTTCTGCTTTTGTCTGTTGTTTCTTCTTGTAGCTGCAGATTTCCTCTACCTGCATGGTTGGAATAGTACACTGAGCATCTCAATTAACCATCACCTTCCAGGACTCTATTACCGTCCTGGACTGTATTATATGATTAGTAATACAGGTATATTTTGTGGGTATAAAGATTGTGGCAAGTAGGTTCAAGTTTTCATTAACCACCACCCTTTAAACCATCCCCATTGTTTGGCTCAATCTTGCTGCCCATACCATTTGCACATGTGCCCAAGGAAATCCTCAGTTTTTTCACAATCCTAGAAGTGCCCCTGATGTCAGCATGTTTCTGGACCCTTTAATTCTATAGACTCTGCCCTGCCTCTTACCTTTTTAAATTTCCAGTAAACATTACTACACTGGTAATGCCAAATTGATATCTCTCCCTTCTGTAGGTTGATACAATAATGCAAGTCCCTCACACTTGCTTCTATAAGCTTACAGAGTATGCATCCTCATTGCAATGCTGTGGCTGCCTGAGGAGGCGAGATAGACCTCTTCCAGGAAAATCCTGTTTTTTTACTTTAACGTTCAACTATGTTAAATAAAAATGACACTAATGTGATTTACTTTTAAGACTTTTATGGGTAAATATCTGGGAATGTGCAAATTACATAAACGTTGTGATGAGAATAATTACAGGCAAATGCATTTACAGTATTTAATATTCCCACCATTTCTTCCCTAAATATATATAAAAAATATGTGCTCAAAGCTGGTACCAAATGAAAGCCCTATGTCAAGGGCAACTCACTATACCCCTCTGCATTCAGCAGCTGGGTATAATGTTTACTTGACTTGCGGACTTGCTGACACACTACTAAAATGGACTGAGTATGGACACACCAGCACTTTTGCCTCATGGTTTTTGTGCAGTTTTCTCCACATGTAGCCCATCCTCCTTTTTCGACACAGCATTTTTGGCTAGTGATTGCACCTTTGGTGATGTTAAGTGGGAGAACGGGGAGGGGGGATAGGTGGGGAAGGCAAATATTTTCTTTATTTTACTAGGGCCTGTGTTTTGTGTTTTACTAGACAGTCAGGCATGTTACCTTATTTTCGAAGCACTTTTGATCTATGTGTGTATTTATCTTCCCTCAGATGAATACAGACACACTGACTGCAGAATACACCACTTTATATAAAGAGCTTAGCTCCAGCACCACAGAATTTTACATATGAGGAAAAAGTCTTGTTGCACACAGTGCCATCGTCATTTTTCTGAAATGTGCAACAAAACATTTTGATTTAAATCTTATTTCTACGCTGTAGAAATGGATAACAACTTTAAAAAAGCACAGACCATATAGAACACTCCCACATTAGAACACAGCTCAGCTCAAGATATGAAGCAGGTCATCATAAATCCTCAACAAAGCTCACAACAGACTCTAATGTATCCTTGTCATTGCTGGTGGCTGTAAACCTCCATTAGGCCACAGGTTGTGAATAGTTAACATAAAATAGTCATAAAACAGTCCAGGAACAGTTTAATCAATACACATTCTGGTCCTGTGTTAGAACCAAAATCTAAATATATTTAATAAATCCTAATATTATAAAATGACCTAAATAACAAGTGGCTACCCAAATGTACAGAAAAATGACAATTCAGGTAGGCACCAAATATGACTGTGCTATAATGTCCAAAAGACAAATGTGACACATTACATTTCCTAAGCAGGATATGCATAACACTAATATCATGCTTGATCTCTGTCGTGATTTCAGTTTATTCAGTAATGTATTGGTTGCCAAATTGCAAAGCAATCTGTAAATATTGATACAGTTGAAAAAAACAACTAAATGGGTAAAGTGTCTGCTGGAACATCATAAAACACTTTAACACCCCTTGAGCCCCTTTGATTGATTATGTATTTACTGTAAACACCCTCTTTGTGGATCAGAAAAGATGGCTGCATTCATTAGCTCTCAAATAACCCCCAAAAAGTGTGAAGAATTGCTATGGGTCATTCATGAGAGCCATTGTTTAAAACATCAGATTGGACTTACTTTGCAAACTTTTCACTTCTAATTCCATTTATTTTACTGTTGCTTATTGTCTGTTTTGTAACATTATTTTTCTGTAAATACGTTCTTGCACTGTTCTTCTCAGAACAATAATTTTAAATCAATAAACTTTATTTCAGCAAATATCAACTGTGGCAGACATTTCTGTTTTATTGGAAATCCTTAATAAAAATCTATGGAAATGAAAATCAATAAACATTAATATCTAAATGCTGCAGTCAGAAATAAAAGAAAACTATTTTTGTGAAAAAAGCTGCCATGTTTTTAACTCTGTTACCTTTTTGTTTGGTGCCAAAGATATTTTTTAAAGGTCAGAATTGCTACAGCAGATACTGTGAATGGTGTTTGCTTCCATTAAACAAGTTATGGCAACTACTGTTACATTCCAACCTGATAGCAGAATTGAGGTTCGAGACTGCCTCCATCACAGACCCTCTTGAAGATTTGTTGTCAGATATAATTCCCTCTTTTTACTTGGTGGGTTGGTTTTTTTTTCTCCTAAACAGAGGAACATGGTCTAGAATCACCCCAACCCAGAGGACTTGCATTAATCATGACAAACTTCCATTGCAAAGGGAGAAAAAAAAACTACCATCTGACGAAGCCACCATGACAGCGACATTGAGACAAATCTTCTTGTCCAGAGACAGACTGGATTAGCCCAACACCAAGATAATGTTGGTTTCAAGGTTCTTCAAGTTACAAAGCTCTTCCAGTTGAATTGAGTAAATTCAACTGATGAATAGGCAAATACCATCAGCCCTTGCATTTGAATATCACTCATCAGGGAAGACCAGCATCAAGATTGACTCAAACATCATATTAGAAGACATTGACTTGATTAGCCACTTCGGTACCAAAGGACTGTTTTCATTTTCCACACACATGTTAAAATCTGTATTTTTGGCTACAGAACTACTTAAGATCCCAAAACATTTTATATTTTCAGAACTAAGAGTACCTGCAGAAGAAAATAATGCTATTTGCAGATTTATATGCTTTGTGATATTTGCACAACTTTATCCAATCTATATTTTCAGTAAAAAATACACTAAAATGAATTTTTTTACAAAATAAATATGAGTTTGTGTTAAGTATAAAAATGCTAAGTATGCCAAGGCTCCAATTTGAGTGCACACACAAAGCTCTTCAAGAGGAATTTAGCAAATGCAACTGCTGAGAAGGTGAGTACCATCAGTCCCAGCATTCAAATATCATTCAGCAGGGAAGACCAGCATCGGAAAGGACTCAAACTTCACATTAGAAAACATTGGCTTGATTAGCCACTTAGGTACCTGAGAAATGTTTTCATTTTCCACACACAAATTAAAATCTGTATTTTTGGCTAGAATACTACTTAAGACCCCAAAACATTATATATTTTCAGAACTCAGAGGACCTGTAGAAAAAAATTATGGTAGTTGGAGGTTTTTATGTTGCATTATAGTTTCACAACTTTATCAAATCTATATTTTCTGTAAAAAATAAACTACAAATAATTTGTGTACAAAATAAATATGAGTTTGTGTTAAATAACTACTTGCCAAATATGCCAAGCCTCAAAGCTGCATGAGCATGAAAAATGGGCAACAATTATGACACCCAACATTATCAATAGACAACACTTTAAATGCTTTTATAGCTCACGGATTTAAAGTTAGCATTAGGTTAGCATTAATTATTTTTCTCACTCTGGTGTGTGCAGCCATACCCAACATGTGTTGCACAAGGGTTTACATACACAAATGCACATTTGCATTTATATGTTTGCGTAGAGGCAACTGGGGTACTTTAAAGCAAACGTGTTATTTATTTTATATTTCATTCTATTTAACTTAACTTTATTGCTATCACAAGGGGGATAAGAAGTCCCTTGTATGATAGCATTGGGCAGGTAACAGGTACTCTTTAAGAAGACTTCAGTGGTCTTTTAGCCAGGGTTTTGACAGCTCTGAATCCAGAAATGCTCATAGTTTGGCACTTCCAGATTCACACACTGCAGAGGACATTGGGGAACAACTGTTCCCCAATGGCTTCCCACTCACCATCCAGACATTCTTTACTGAGATCTTGGGCTCCCAGGAGGAGCAAGAGAGTCTGGCACATAAAAGACATTGGGCTGCCCTACAGCCATCTAGATCACTTTTACTCAATAGCCAGAATCCATCTATTAAGAGCAGAAACAAACTCACTGTTGCTGCTGCAGGAACCATAAGCTGATTTTAACCACCAGGGCTGGAGGTAGGAAATATTTTCAGGATCCTGAAGTTGTTAGAAAGATACCATTTTCTAGACATGTGCATTTGGATTCAGACAAACCTGCAAATCAATGAAAATCAGTTGATTCGGCAGTTCATCCGAATCCGAAATAACTAATTCATTTTATTCCCGAATATACTAAAACGATATTTGGGCATACATAAATTCATTTTCAGAACACGCCGGTGGCCATATTGGCCACTGGTGTGTTCTGCGCATGCCCGCCGCCATCTTGGAGGCAGAAGGTGTGACGGTGACGCCAAATGGTGAAAGAGCAGCAGCCAGATCGGCCGCCGGCATGTTCTGCGTGTGCGCGCCACCATTTTGGAGTATATCTTGGTATGCAAGTCAGCGCTTGAACATGTGGGCGCCAATATGGCCGCCACTCATTCTACTGTTTCAGTGTGCTGTTTCGGAAATGGAGGCTCGTTGGCTCCGAAACATTAAAAAAAATGTTTCCTTTGACGAAACGAATGAAACATTTTTTCGTTTTCATTTGTTTTATCTGGAAACATTTTTTGTTGTTGTGCACATGTCTAACATTTTCCTCTGTTTTGGAGAAACAACTGCCAACTGAGATTCAGCTGTCGGTGCATGCTCCTGTAAAGAAAGAAGGGAATAGTGTTTGACAACAAATCTTCAGGAGGGTCTGCAATGGCAACAGTCTCAAATCTCACTGCTGCCTGTAGAATGTGGTATATTACACTTTCAGCCTCACCCTGCGCAGAGACTTTCCAGCCTGCAGGACAACAATCTAAGTGCCAGCAGACTGAGAATGTTAGTTGCCGGGTGTGTTAATGAAGCATTAATCTTTACACACACAGACAGTGTATGAGGGAGCATGGAACCTTAATCCCTTTCTCACAGGATGCAGGTCACCGGTTTGGATGGTCAATTACCACATGGGGGAGGAGGTAAGTTCCAACACAAGGAATTAGATTTAGGGCTCCTGCAGGCAACTGGAGGGGTGGAGTAGTTTGGGAAGGTGTGCATCACTGTGTGCATGAGCCTTTAAAAATTATGTCCATTCACTTTCATAGTGATTATTTGAGAATGTGATCAATTTGGCACAATTGTTATATCGGGGGGAGAGGAAAAGCATAATTTTAACTGCATAGTTCATGTTGCTTAAAATACATAGAGGGGAATGTATCAAAACTGGGGCAGACAATATCTGGAGCAGCTGTGCACAGCAACCAATCAGCTTTTCTTTTTTTGTTTTCAAATCTTAACTGAAAAAACTGAATAGAGGAGCTGATTGGCTGCCATGGGCAACTGCTCCAGATTTTGTCTGCTCCAGTTTTGATAAATTCCCCTCAGTGTGTGTTGTTGCCATTGGTACTAGCCTTCATTGTGCTCTCTCAGCACTTATTTTATTTGCAGGAGCTCTTAGAAATACTGAGTTGGGTATGAATTAGCTAGTTTATTAACCCTGTGTAAGTTCTGACAATGACTTGCACAGGACTGAGCATTCCTTTAAGCTAACGGAGCTTCAGTAAATGTGGGGAAAGCAAATATTAATATGTATGTGTTGGGGTACTTTATAAAGAGAACCTATCATTTTTCCTATTTGTTGCTTGTTAACCAAACATATTTTTTATTTGTGATTAGAAACGATGTTTCCATGCTTGCCGTTTGTCTCAAAATGGACTTGCATTTTATCGGTCTTGGTTTTAACCATATGAAGCCCCCTCCAGGCTTAATCTTGACTATATCTGTGCCTAATCTTGACATAAATACCGTTTGTGTTCTTGACTGCAGTACTGCTATAAGGTACCAGCCACTCTTACAGAACCTTATCCTTTTTCTGTTTTCATGTTTCTTATTGCCTAATGTAAGGCTCACTGGTTTTGTCTATATGTTTATTAATATGGTAAACTTACAGTTGGCAAATAATTAGATTTAACGTTGCACCTGCATTAATTATATGTCATTGTAATGCAACAGGAATTTCCATATAGCATAATATATCACACAGATTAGGAATAAGCTGCATATATCCCTTTTGGGAACTTTGTTTATTTGCAATATCTAAACAGCCACCTAATTTATACTTTGATATCATTTTTGTACTTTTACCAACAATTTTCAACCATGAGAGGAGGAAAATAAATAGTAGATATGCTATGATCTGATTAAGACTGCATGGCAGACTTCTATAACACTATCAGTATAAAGCTATTCCTAAGGCTGTGTTTACCACAACACCTGTGGAGGTAGATTTTGATTTATTTTAGACTTTACAGGTCTTTGTGACATTGCTTTAAGGAAAAGACAGTGTGCTGGCCATTTGTCATTGGAATAATACCTGGAATAAACAAGTTTGGAAATGCTTTCATTGTAATACAATATTCATTGTGCATTTACTTCAAAACCCACCTCAAAATGTACTTTGGTTTAAATGCAGCCAGCTCATCTTTTTATATACAGGGCTTTGAAGAATAACATAGTATACAAAAACCTTGAAAATGCAAGAAGAAAAAGAGCTCATATGACCCCTTGTTAAAGGTTTACATAGGCCTAGATATTTAGAATGGGCACAGAGACCATGGATCAAGAAGATGGTACATGTTACCTATCTGCACAGATACATAAATAAGATGGGCTTGATTCACTAAAGGTCAGTAAATCAGTTATGCATATAGCATAGGATCTTGTCTTACATTCTTCCTCCTTCACATGTAGTTTTATTTTTGCAAACAATTTAGGCACAATTAGATAATACCACACCTAAGATGTGTCATTTGTTTTAAAAAGATACCATCTAAGATGAATGGTAAATACATTTAAGCAAACACTACTAACACTGCAAAGAAAAAAAATAGGTAGTAAAGAGTAGACGAGTAAGGGGCACTATGTTGTGCCCTTATTCTAGTGCTTAAGTCTCTATGAACATATTAAAAACAAGTTTCATAGGTTTTACTAAACAAGATCTACATATATTAAAAGTAAGAAAAACACTTGTATGACCAATCTAGTAGAATCACTGCTAATTCACTGTATGTCATGTAGGATTTCTGTTAAACCCTATGCCAGGCTATGAAAAGTTCAAATGCTCTTTGACATAGACCCTTAGGATGTTTTAATAAGATATTAACCCTTTGCCATATTGTAATATATTATTATATATCATATATATAAAAACATATTTATATGATTATAAAAAAATACACTTACCAGAGTGTGAAGACTAGCCTTTCCACGTGTCCATTCGTTATAAACAGCTAGACAGTAAACCCAGCAACTCGTCAAAACTGTGCAGGAAAAAAAGTAGAATTAGTGAACAATAATTAAGAGGCCTGTAACAACACAAACTCATAAATGAGGATGAGCTTAAGAACTTCACTGACATGTACATGTATTCAAAAATGTCTGTATTGGGGCAGCTTAATTTCCCATATAATTAATACACTATCTATAAGCGCAGATCAACAGATTTCATTATACCACATTACATGTAGGTGGCAAGCATTAAAGGAGAACTATGAGGTGAGTCATTTACACTAATTCTTATGGTTAGAGCTGACGTGTGGCATTGAAACTGTCACACATTGGCTCTATTGATCGGGAAGTGAGTGAACACATACCATCACTCTCTCGCTTCCCGATCATCTCCCTGCAGAGAGCAGTGACTGTCAGTCATCACTCCCCACAGGGATTCCCTTCCCCCTCTGATCCTCCAGCGTTGACTGGAGGAACGGATGGGGGGGGGGGGGGGGCGGACGCAGCTGGCTCTGCCTATAGATAGGCAGAGCCCGCTGTCAATCAGCCAGCTGGGTGGATCTCAACAGTATTGTTGGGATCCATCCCAGCTACGACACCCTCAGTATAATCTGAGCTTTGGGTCATGGAAGGAGGTCCCCCCATAACCCTAAAGAGAACTATGGGATAAAAAGGTTACCCCATAACCTCTTCTCTTTTAAGAACATCAACTAGCTACAAGTCAAAAAAGCAGCTGGTAAGATAGAGGTACACTTGGTAACGCATATCACAGAACTTAGTCTGCTTCTTTAGACTGTATGGGGATGATGTCTATAACAACATGAACAGCAAACCCAATGCTCATACCTTTTGAAGTATTATGTTAGATGAGGTTGATAAAATGTATGTAATACATATGGCATATAAACTAATAGATGCTGTTTATGTTGTTATAGACACCATATCCATACAGTCTTAAGAAGCAAACAAAGTTCCTCTGTACATGCTTAATTAACAGTCATGAAGAAAATACATATTTTTGTGAAAACACACATGACCAGATCCAGACATGTATGAAGCTGAGCAGTATAATTATGGTTATCCTGCTTGCTGGGGGGCATATTTATAAAGCAATGGATGTGATATTCACTAAACAGGTACTGTAGTTGAATCATTCTTTGTAATCTAAAGCCTATGCAGCAAGACAATACACCTGCAGTAAATGCTTAGTGAGTGTAGTATTCACTGCTTTATAAATATACCCCATAGATGTTAATATTTTAAAATAATCCCATAATCATTATTGTTTTGTTTAAACTGTTTACACTGTTTCTTTATATTTATATATTGCTGTCTTTATGAATATGACATAGGTGGACGTCAGATTACATTTTATATATCTTTGCAGATATTCAGAAAACTCATAATTCAGTAAGGGTTCACAGACTTTTTCTCCCAACTATATAATATGGAAAGGACAAGGTGAGGTCATGTAGATAATAGATAAGATATGCATAGCTTATCTGCAAATGACAGATTTGTAAAACATTAACTGGTAAAGTCTACTATCATGATTAATGGTAAAAAGACATATTTCTGTACACATGTATGATACATTGGTTGGCACAGGAATCCCATAGAAGGACACAATCTACTGACAAGAACATTTGCTTCTTGCAATTCCATGCAACACGTGAAACGAACTTGTGAGCTATCAATGCTATCCGTTGTAAATATTGCAACTGTCTATCCAAAACTATAACTTTTTTTTTTATAGGTTTAGATAAAGTAATAGGAGTTTAAACCTCTTTTAAATATGTATAATTTCCTATTTTTCCCCTGGAAATATATACCATCTCTAGTTACCCTTGCAATCAGTGTGATGCTGAACCATGAGGAGTCTTGGTGAAGACCACACACTTCTAAATCCTGCATCACTGGGAAGTAATATTTTTTAACTATTTGTTCCTTTATTACATAAAGGGGAGTTCCCCAAAATTGATTGTGATGTAAAATAAATAACATGTTAAAATAAAAAGAAGCTCTACTTTATTGTGGGCAAAGGTTTATTTTATGCAAAAATTGTTTTGTAATTTCTTCCTTGTTAAAATATGAATTTCTTCAGAGTACTGAACCCTTGGTAATCATATATTAAAACTTTGTTATTTACTGCTTACAGTAATTAAGATCCTGAATATATCTATTTCAATAAATGCTTACTAAACTGTAAAGTAAATGTGTTCCAGGAAAAGACATTAAAACGTTATACCTATTATGTCTGAATTTATTTACTAACTAGTCATCTACTTACAGTTAACCCTTTAACTGTCTCAACATATTTTATGAAAATTGAATGACTAAAATTAATGTGTATATTCTGTGATAATGCAACATAAGTTTTAAGTATTTACCAGTTCTAAAATAATTATTCATAAAACTTATCAGAAAGTGCCTCACTATAAGATATACAACTAGCTATTATTGATATAATTTTTTAAAGAATCTATCTAAAACCAGAATTTTAGATAGATTTGGGACATCAAATCATTACAGCAGAACTGAAGCCAAAACTTTTTTTTAGTATTGGATAGAGTAAGGAAAGGTTGTAACCCCTGTTTTTTCGCCATTTGTGTCCTATAGCCATAATATGAAGTGAGGGAAATCTGTGGTGGTCAGCAGAATCAGCTAGTGTCCTCATTGGAAGATTTCCCATCTTTTCTTGTTCTGGTGTCAACCCACAATTTTGGATTTTCTTTCACTTTTAGTCATAACGGTCAAAGGAAAGATAGAGGGGGTGAGTCTCTCTAATGGAGACACAGACAGCAATAAAAAAAACTGGCAGGTGCTCTAATCCCCCTTCACTCCATCCAAAACTTAAAAAAAAAATGTTGTTCCAGTCTGTAAAACCTTGGCTAGGCGTTGTCTTTCTATGACCAAGGAATGAAAGCCTGCTTGCTTATGTGCATACAGTACATCTTTTTCTAAATATTCCATATTTATTTTTATCAGAAAACCAAGGAGAGCATGTTTGGGATACATGGCTTTAGGACACATTATTTAACAAAATGGCGCTTACCTTTTTTGAGCACCAAGTATCCATTTTCATTTTTCATTTATTTAGCTATGTTATGATTTATTTAATTAACAACAAAGAATGTAAAACAGAAAAGTCAGCTGTGGGATGCATGCTAATAATGTTGCACAAGTTAAACACAAGATTGAAAACTTATATTATTTGGTGGGTATGGGATTTAATCACATGATCACATGGCTGCTGTTTAAATTTATTGGAGACACAAATGGTGAAAATTATTGACAGTGATTTCTCCACACCCCCACTACACACACACACACACACACACACACACACACACACACACACACACATGCACACGTGACCACTCTTGCTGGTAGATGCAATTCCCAGTTAATTCCTTGTTATGCATAATAAAGAATCCATCTGATGCATATGACACTATCTGGCTTTGTAATGATTATGATAATGTGTTGAACATTTTAGTCATTATAATAAGGCATTTGCATTCATTAACTGCAACAAGGCCATATAATTTGACATTCTATATGGCTGTAGATGTGCAGGTGATCAGGAAGACAGTAAAATTTTAACACCGTCATCACAATACACAGTTATTCAATAAAGCAGGGCAAAGAGCAATTATGATGGGCAAAGTCCATGAAACTATATCAACCAGCTAGAAGCTGTTTTTAGATAATCTGACTAGTATCTGAAATCCAATTGTTTGCTGTTTGTTTCTAGGTTTGTTATTTATGTTTTACTTGTTTAGAAGCAAAATGAGCTGTATTCTATTCTAGTTTGATATAGAATACTCACCATAAATATGATTCATTTAACAGCAGTGACCATTGCTTCTGGTTAGATGTCTTTTAAGTGAATGTAAATTCATTAACTAGTTTTCAGCATGTTTGTAAACATATCTTACTGTATACTATTTTGTTAAGCAAATTATTTATTGTTAACCTGTTAACAGGTTTCTTATGTAGAGATCCAAGTAATGGCACTTCTGGTTGCAGGCTGACAATGCTAAGACATTGCCTCACAATTAGCATCAGCACTGTCAACCGGCCATGTACTGTACATGCCTTTAGTTGGCCCCTGGGCTGCCTATCATTTATGCAGCCAGTGGTCAACTGAAGGAGCTCACTCATCATAATGACAATGCTGCTACCTTCAAGGCAGTGGTTTTCATGTATGAACATTAGGCCAAGTAGAAGGTAGTATTTTGTCCATCATAGATATTATCTAATTTGTTGGAAAGTGTTCTTAAAAACATGCACAGATATATA